>NW_027365345.1:0-121163 GCF_046119375.1 Phyllobates terribilis
TCATTGATTTTTGCCATTGAAAAACATCATGTTATTCATATACCAGAAATGTTTGAAGCTACTGACTGAATGAAAGGAGCTGGCATCTCACTCTCTTTGAATCTTCTTTATCATGCTAAGAGGAGCAGGAAAAAGCAAAAAATTTCAGAATTGCACCTTGCAATGCGGAGAAATTACTGTTTGTGCATTTACAATATTCATTGATTTTTGCCATTGAAAAACATCCAGAAATGATTGAAGCTACTGACTGAATGAAAGGAGCCGGCATCTCACTCTCTTTGAATTTTCTTTATCATGCTAAGAGGAGCAGGAAAAATCAAAAAATTTCAGAATTGCACCTTGCAATGCGGAGAAATTACTGTTTGTGCATTTACAATATTCATTGATTTTTGCCATTGAAAAACATCCAGAAATGATTGAAGCTACTGACTGAATGAAAGGAGCTGGCATCTCACTCTCTTTGAATCTTCTTTATCATGCTAAGAGGAGCAGGAAAAAGCAAAAAATTTCAGAATTGCACCTTGCAATGCGGAGAAATTACTGTTTGTGCATTTACAATATTCATTGATTTTTGCCATTGAAAAACATCATGTTATTCATATACCAGAAATGTTTGAAGCTACTGACTGAATGAAAGGAGCTGACATCTCACTCTCTTTGAATCTTCTTTATCATGCTAAGAGGAGCAGGAAAAAGCAAAAAATTTCAGAATTGCACCTTGCAATGCGGAGAAATTACTGTTTGTGCATTTACAATATTCATTGATTTTTGCCATTGAAAAACATCCAGAAATGATTGAAGCTACTGACTGAATGAAAGGAGCTGGCATCTCACTCTCTTTGAATCTTCTTTATCATGCTAAGAGGAGCAGGAAAAAGCAAAAAATTTCAGAATTGCACCTTGCAATGCGGAGAAATTACTGTTTGTGCATTTACAATATTCATTGATTTTTGCCATTGAAAAACATCATGTTATTCATATACCAGAAATGTTTGAAGCTACTGACTGAATGAAAGGAGCTGGCATCTCACTCTCTTTGAATCTTCTTTATCATGCTAAGAGGAGCAGGAAAAAGCAAAAAATTTCAGAATTGCACCTTGCAATGCGGAGAAATTACTGTTTGTGCATTTACAATATTCATTGATTTTTGCCATTGAAAAACATCATGTTATTCATATACCAGAAATGTTTGACGCTACTGACTGAATGAAAGGAGCTGGCATCTCACTCTCTTTGAATCTTCTTTATCATGCTAAGAGGAGCAGGAAAAAGCAAAAAATTTCAGAATTGCACCTTGCAATGTGGAGAAATTACTGTTTGTGCATTTACAATATTCATTGATTTTTACCATTGAAAAACGTCCAGAAATGATTGAAGCTACTGACTGAATGAAAGTAACTGGCATCTCACTCTCTTTGAATCTTCTTTATCATGCTAAGAGGAGCAGGAAAAAGCAAAAAATTTCAGACTTGCACCTTGCAATGCGGAGAAATTACTGTTTGTGCATTTACAATATTCATTGATTTTTGCCATTGAAAAACATCATGTTATTCATATACCAGAAATGTTTGAAGCTACTGACTGAATGAAAGGAGCTGGCATCTCACTCTCTTTGAATCTTCTTTATCATGCTAAGAGGAGCAGGAAAAAGCAAAAAATTTCAGAATTGCACCTTGCAATGCGGAGAAATTACTGTTTGTGCATTTACAATATTCATTGATTTTTGCCATTGAAAAACGTCCAGAAATGATTGAAGCTACTGACTGAATGAAAGGAGCTGGCATCTCACTCTCTTTGAATCTTCTTTATCATGCTAAGAGGAGCAGGAAAAATCAAAAAATTTCAGAATTGCACCTTGCAATGCGGAGAAATTACTGTTTGTGCATTTACAATATTCATTGATTTTTGCCATTGAAAAACATGTTATTCATATACCAGAAATGTTTGAAGCTACTGACTGAATGAAAGGAGCTGGCACATCACTCTCTTTGTATCTTCTTTATCATGCTAAGAGGAGCGGGAAAAAGCAAAAAATTTCAGAATTGCACCTTGCAATGCGGAGAAATTACTGTTTGTGCATTTACAATATTCATTGATTTTTGCCACTGAAAAACGTCCAGAAATGATTGAAGCTACTGACTGAATGAAAGGAGCTGGCATCTCACTCTCTTTGAATCTTCTTTATCATACTAAGAGGAGCAGGAAAAAGCAAAAAATTTCAGAATTGCACCTTGCAATGCGGAGAAATTACAGTTTGTGCATTTACAATATTCATTGATTTTTGCCATTGAAAAACATCCAGAAATGATTGAAGCTACTGACTGAATGAAAGGAGCTGGCATGTCACTCTCTTTGAATCTTCTTTATCATGCTAAGAGGAGCAGGAAAAAGCAAAAAATTTCAGAATTGCACCTTGCAATGCGGAGAAATTACTGTTTGTGCATTTACAATATTCATTGATTTTTGCCATTGAAAAACATCATGTTATTCATATACCAGAAATGTTTGAAGCTACTGACTGAATGAAAGGAGCTGGCATCTCACTCTCTTTGAATCTTCTTTATCATGCTAAGAGGAGCAGGAAAAAGCAAAAAATTTCAGAATTGCACCTTGCAATGTGGAGAAATTACTGTTTGTGCATTTACAATATTCATTGATTTTTACCATTGAAAAACGTCCAGAAATGATTGAAGCTACTGACTGAATGAAAGTAGCTGGCATCTCACTGTCTTTGAATCTTCTTTATCATGCTAAGAGGAGCAGGAAAAAGCAAAAAATTTCAGACTTGCACCTTGCAATGCGGAGAAATTACTGTTTGTGCATTTACAATATTCATTGATTTTTGCCATTGAAAAACATCATGTTATTCATATACCAGAAATGTTTGAAGCTACTGACTGAATGAAAGGAGCTGGCATCTCACTCTCTTTGAATCTTCTTTATCATGCTAAGAGGAGCAGGAAAAAGCAAAAAATTTCAGAATTGCACCTTGCAATGCGGAGAAATTACTGTTTGTGCATTTACAATATTCATTGATTTTTGCCATTGAAAAACATCATGTTATTCATATACCAGAAATGTTTGAAGCTACTGACTGAATGAAAGGAGCTGGCATCTCACTCTCTTTGAATCTTCTTTATCATGCTAAGAGGAGCAGGAAAAAGCAAAAAATTTCAGAATTGCACCTTGCAATGCGGAGAAATTACTGTTTGTGCATTTACAATATTCATTGATTTTTGCCATTGAAAAACGTCCAGAAATGATTGAAGCTACTGACTGAATGAAAGGAGCCGGCATCTCACTCTCTTTGAATTTTCTTTATCATGCTAAGAGGAGCAGGAAAAATCAAAAATTTCAGAATTGCACCTTGCAATGCGGAGAAATTACTGTTTGTGCATTTACAATATTCATTGATTTTTGCCATTGAAAAACATGTTATTCATATACCAGAAATGTTTGAAGCTACTGACTGAATGAAAGGAGCTGGCACCTCACTCTCTTTGAATCTTCTTTATCATGCTAAGAGGAGCGGGAAAAAGCAAAAAATTTCAGAATTGCACCTTGCATTGCGGAGAAATTACTGTTTGTGCATTTACAATATTCATTGATTTTTACCATTGAAAAACATGTTATTCATATACCAGAAATGTTTGAAGCTACTGACTGAATGAAAGGAGCTGGCATCTCACTCTCTTTGAATCTTCTTTATCATGCTAAGAGGAGCAGGAAAAAGCAAAAAATTTCAGAATTGCACCTTGCAATGTGGAGAAATTACTGTTTGTGCATTTACAATATTCATTGATTTTTACCATTGAAAAACGTCCAGAAATGATTGAAGCTACTGACTGAATGAAAGTAGCTGGCATCTCACTCTCTTTGAATCTTCTTTATCATGCTAAGAGGAGCAGTAAAAAGCAAAAAATTTCAGACTTGCACCTTGCAATGCGGAGAAATTACTGTTTGTGCATTTACAATATTCATTGATTTTTGCCATTGAAAAACATCATGTTATTCATATACCAGAAATGTTTGAAGCTACTGACTGAATGAAAGGAGCTGGCATCTCACTCTCTTTGAATCTTCTTTATCATGCTAAGAGGAGCAGGAAAAAGCAAAAAATTTCAGAATTGCACCTTGCAATGCGGAGAAATTACTGTTTGTGCATTTACAATATTCATTGATTTTTGCCATTGAAAAACATCATGTTATTCATATACCAGAAATGTTTGAAGCTACTGACTGAATGAAAGGAGCTGGCATCTCACTCTCTTTGAATCTTCTTTATCATGCTAAGAGGAGCAGGAAAAAGCAAAAAATTTCAGAATTGCACCTTGCAATGCGGAGAAATTACTGTTTGTGCATTTACAATATTCATTGATTTTTGCCATTGAAAAACGTCCAGAAATGATTGAAGCTACTGACTGAATGAAAGGAGCTGGCATCTCACTCTCTTTGAATCTTCTTTATCATGCTAAGAGGAGCAGGAAAAATCAAAAAATTTCAGAATTGCACCTTGCAATGCGGAGAAATTACTGTTTGTGCATTTACAATATTCATTGATTTTTGCCATTGAAAAACATGTTATTCATATACCAGAAATGTTTGAAGCTACTGACTGAATGAAAGGAGCTGGCACCTCACTCTCTTTGAATCTTCTTTATCATGCTAAGAGGAGCGGGAAAAAGCAAAAAATTTCAGAATTGCACCTTGCAATGCGGAGAAATTACTGTTTGTGCATTTACAATATTCATTGATTTTTGCCATTGAAAAACGTCCAGAAATGATTGAAGGTACTGACTGAATGAAAGGAGCTGGCATCTCACTCTCTTTGAATCTTCTTTATCATGCTAAGAGGAGCAGGAAAAAGCAAAAAATTTCAGAATTGCACCTTGCAATGCGGAGAAATTACTGTTTGTGCATTTACAATATTCATTGATTTTTGCCATTGAAAAACGTCCAGAAATGATTGAAGCTACTGACTGAATGAAAGGAGCTGGCATCTCACTCTCTTTGAATCTTCTTTATCATGCTAAGAGGAGCAGGAAAGAGCAAAAAATTTCAGAATTGCACCTTGCAATGCGGAGAAATTACAGTTTGTGCATTTACAATATTCATTGATTTTTGCCATTGAAAAACATCCAGAAATGATTGAAGCTACTGACTGAATGAAAGGAGCTGGCATCTCACTCTCTTTGAATCTTCTTTATCATGCTAAGAGGAGCAGGAAAAAGCAAAAAATTTCAGAATTGCACCTTGCAATGCGGAGAAATTACTGTTTGTGCATTTACAATATTCATTGATTTTTGCCATTGAAAAACATCATGTTATTCATATACCAGAAATGTTTGAAGCTACTGACTGAATGAAAGGAGCTGGCATCTCACTCTCTTTGAATCTTCTTTATCATGCTAAGAGGAGCAGGAAAAAGCAAAAAATTTCAGAATTGCACCTTGCAATGTGGAGAAATTACTGTTTGTGCATTTACAATATTCATTGATTTTTACCATTGAAAAACGTCCAGAAATGATTGAAGCTACTGACTGAATGAAAGTAGCTGGCATCTCACTCTCTTTGAATCTTCTTTATCATGCTAAGAGGAGCAGGAAAAAGCAAAAAATTTCAGACTTGCACCTTGCAATGCGGAGAAATTACTGTTTGTGCATTTACAATATTCATTGATTTTTGCCATTGAAAAACGTCCAGAAATGATTGAAGGTACTGACTGAATGAAAGGAGCTGGCATCTCACTCTCTTTGAATCTTCTTTATCATGCTAAGAGGAGCAGGAAAAAGCAAAAAATTTCAGAATTGCACCTTGCAATGCGGAGAAATTACTGTTTGTGCATTTACAATATTCATTGATTTTTGCCACTGAAAAACGTCCAGAAATGATTGAAGCTACTGACTGAATGAAAGGAGCTGGCATCTCACTCTCTTTGAATCTTCTTTAACATGCTAAGAGGAGCAGGAAAAAGCAAAAAATTTCAGAATTGCACCTTGCAATGCGGAGAAATTACAGTTTGTGCATTTACAATATTCATTGATTTTTGCCATTGAAAAACATCCAGAAATGATTGAAGCTACTGACTGAATGAAAGGAGCTGGCATCTCACTCTCTTTGAATCTTCTTTATCATGCTAAGAGGAGCAGGAAAAAGCAAAAAATTTCAGAATTGCACCTTGCAATGCGGAGAAATTACTGTTTGTGCATTTACAATATTCATTGATTTTTGCCATTGAAAAACATCATGTTATTCATATACCAGAAATGTTTGAAGCTACTGACTGAATGAAAGGAGCTGGCATCTCACTCTCTTTGAATCTTCTTTATCATGCTAAGAGGAGCAGGAAAAAGCAAAAAATTTCAGAATTGCACCTTGCAATGTGGAGAAATTACTGTTTGTGCATTTACAATATTCATTGATTTTTACCATTGAAAAACGTCCAGAAATGATTGAAGCTACTGACTGAATGAAAGTAGCTGGCATCTCACTCTCTTTGAATCTTCTTTATCATGCTAAGAGGAGCAGGAAAAAGCAAAAAATTTCAGACTTGCACCTTGCAATGCGGAGAAATTACTGTTTGTGCATTTACAATATTCATTGATTTTTGCCATTGAAAAACATCATTTTATTCATATACCAGAAATGTTTGAAGCTACTGACTGAATGAAAGGAGCTGGCATCTCACTCTCTTTGAATCTTCTTTATCATGCTAAGAGGAGCAGGAAAAAGCAAAAAATTTCAGAATTGCACCTTGCAATGCGGAGAAATTACTGTTTGTGCATTTACAATATTCATTGATTTTTGCCATTGAAAAACATCATGTTATTCATATACCAGAAATGTTTGAAGCTACTGACTGAATGAAAGGAGCTGGCATCTCACTCTCTTTGAATCTTCTTTATCATGCTAAGAGGAGCAGGAAAAAGCAAAAAATTTCAGAATTGCACCTTGCAATGCGGAGAAATTACTGTTTGTGCATTTACAATATTCATTGATTTTTGCCATTGAAAAACGTCCAGAAATGATTGAAGCTACTGACTGAATGAAAGGAGCTGGCATCTCACTCTCTTTGAATCTTCTTTATCATGCTAAGAGGAGCAGGAAAAATCAAAAAATTTCAGAATTGCACCTTGCAATGCGGAGAAATTACTGTTTGTGCATTTACAATATTCATTGATTTTTGCCATTGAAAAACATGTTATTCATATACCAGAAATGTTTGAAGCTACTGACTGAATGAAAGGAGCTGGCACCTCACTCTCTTTGAATCTTCTTTATCATGCTAAGAGGAGCGGGAAAAAGCAAAAAATTTCAGAATTGCACCTTGCAATGCGGAGAAATTACTGTTTGTGCATTTACAATATTCATTGATTTTTGCCATTGAAAAACGTCCAGAAATGATTGAAGGTACTGACTGAATGAAAGGAGCTGGCATCTCACTCTCTTTGAATCTTCTTTATCATGCTAAGAGGAGCAGGAAAAAGCAAAAAATTTCAGAATTGCACCTTGCAATGCGGAGAAATTACTGTTTGTGCATTTACAATATTCATTGATTTTTGCCATTGAAAAACATCCAGAAATGATTGAAGCTACTGACTGAATGAAAGGAGCTGGCATCTCACTCTCTTTGAATGTTCTTTATCATGCTAAGAGGAGCAGGAAAAAGCAAAAAATTTCAGAATTGCACCTTGCA
This sequence comes from Phyllobates terribilis, assembly GCF_046119375.1. Classification (NCBI taxonomy): domain Eukaryota; kingdom Metazoa; phylum Chordata; class Amphibia; order Anura; family Dendrobatidae; genus Phyllobates; species Phyllobates terribilis. The sequence goes on from NW_027365345.1 coordinate 7,697, forward strand.
ATGCGGAGAAATTACTGTTTGTGCATTTACAATATTCATTGATTTTTGCCATTGAAAAACATCATGTTATTCATATACCAGAAATGTTTGAAGCTACTGACTGAATGAAAGGAGCTGGCATCTCACTCTCTTTGAATCTTCTTTATCATGCTAAGAGGAGCAGGAAAAAGCAAAAAATTTCAGAATTGCACCTTGCAATGTGGAGAAATTACTGTTTGTGCATTTACAATATTCATTGATTTTTACCATTGAAAAACGTCCAGAAATGATTGAAGCTACTGACTGAATGAAAGTAGCTGGCATCTCACTCTCTTTGAATCTTCTTTATCATGCTAAGAGGAGCAGGAAAAAGCAAAAAATTTCAGACTTGCACCTTGCAATGCGGAGAAATTACTGTTTGTGCATTTACAATATTCATTGATTTTTGCCATTGAAAAACATTATGTTATTCATATACCAGAAATGTTTGAAGCTACTGACTGAATGAAAGTAGCTGGCATCTCACTCTCTTTGAATCTTCTTTATCATGCTAAGAGGAGCAGGAAAAACCAAAAAATTTCAGAATTGCACCTTGCAATGCGGAGAAATTACTGTTTGTGCATTTACAATATTCATTGATTTTTGCCATTGAAAAACGTCCAGAAATGATTGAAGCTACTGACTGAATGAAAGGAGCTGGCATCTCACTCTCTTTGAATCTTCTTTATCATGCTAAGAGGAGCAGGAAAAAGCAAAAAATTTCAGAATTGCACCTTGCAATGCGGAGAAATTACTGTTTGTGCATTTACAATATTCATTGATTTTTGCCATTGAAAAACATCATGTTATTCATATACCAGAAATGTTTGAAGCTACTGACTGAATGAAAGGAGCTGGCATCTCACTCTCTTTGAATCTTCTTTATCATGCTAAGAGGAGCAGGAAAAAGCAAAAAATTTCAGAATTGCACCTTGCAATGTGGAGAAATTACTGTTTGTGCATTTACAATATTCATTGATTTTTACCATTGAAAAACGTCCAGAAATGATTGAAGCTACTGACTGAATGAAAGTAGCTGGCATCTCACTCTCTTTGAATCTTCTTTATCATGCTAAGAGGAGCAGGAAAAAGCAAAAAATTTCAGACTTGCACCTTGCAATGCGGAGAAATTACTGTTTGTGCATTTACAATATTCATTGATTTTTGCCATTGAAAAACATCATTTTATTCATATACCAGAAATGTTTGAAGCTACTGACTGAATGAAAGGAGCTGGCATCTCACTCTCTTTGAATCTTCTTTATCATGCTAAGAGGAGCAGGAAAAAGCAAAAAATTTCAGAATTGCACCTTGCAATGCGGAGAAATTACTGTTTGTGCATTTACAATATTCATTGATTTTTGCCATTGAAAAACATCATGTTATTCATATACCAGAAATGTTTGAAGCTACTGACTGAATGAAAGGAGCTGGCACCTCACTCTCTTTGAATCTTCTTTATCATGCTAAGAGGAGCGGGAAAAAGCAAAAAATTTCAGAATTGCACCTTGCAATGCGGAGAAATTACTGTTTGTGCATTTACAATATTCATTGATTTTTGCCATTGAAAAACGTCCAGAAATGATTGAAGGTACTGACTGAATGAAAGGAGCTGGCATCTCACTCTCTTTGAATCTTCTTTATCATGCTAAGAGGAGCAGGAAAAAGCAAAAAATTTCAGAATTGCACCTTGCAATGCGGAGAAATTACTGTTTGTGCATTTACAATATTCATTGATTTTTGCCATTGAAAAACATCCAGAAATGATTGAAGCTACTGACTGAATGAAAGGAGCTGGCATCTCACTCTCTTTGAATGTTCTTTATCATGCTAAGAGGAGCAGGGAAAAAGCAAAAAATTTCAGAATTGCACCTTGCAATGCGGAGAAATTACTGTTTGTGCATTTACAATATTCATTGATTTTTGCCATTGAAAAACATCATGTTATTCATATACCAGAAATGTTTGAAGCTACTGACTGAATGAAAGGAGCTGGCATCTCACTCTCTTTGAATCTTCTTTATCATGCTAAGAGGAGCAGGAAAAAGCAAAAAATTTCAGAATTGCACCTTGCAATGTGGAGAAATTACTGTTTGTGCATTTACAATATTCATTGATTTTTACCATTGAAAAACGTCCAGAAATGATTGAAGCTACTGACTGAATGAAAGTAGCTGGCATCTCACTCTCTTTGAATCTTCTTTATCATGCTAAGAGGAGCAGGAAAAAGCAAAAAATTTCAGACTTGCACCTTGCAATGCGGAGAAATTACTGTTTGTGCATTTACAATATTCATTGATTTTTGCCATTGAAAAACATTATGTTATTCATATACCAGAAATGTTTGAAGCTACTGACTGAATGAAAGTAGCTGGCATCTCACTCTCTTTGAATCTTCTTTATCATGCTAAGAGGAGCAGGAAAAACCAAAAAATTTCAGAATTGCACCTTGCAATGCGGAGAAATTACTGTTTGTGCATTTACAATATTCATTGATTTTTGCCATTGAAAAACGTCCAGAAATGATTGAAGCTACTGACTGAATGAAAGGAGCTGGCATCTCACTCTCTTTGAATCTTCTTTATCATGCTAAGAGGAGCAGGAAAAAGCAAAAAATTTCAGAATTGCACCTTGCAATGCGGAGAAATTACTGTTTGTGCATTTACAATATTCATTGATTTTTGCCATTGAAAAACATCATGTTATTCATATACCAGAAATGATTGAAGCTACTGACTGAATGAAAGGAGCTGGCATCTCACTCTCTTTGAATCTTCTTTATCATGCTAAGAGGAGCAGGAAAAAGTAAAAAATTTCAGAATTGCACCTTGCTATGCGGAGAAATTACTGTTTGTGCATTTATAATATTCAATGATTTTTGCCATTGAAAAACGTCCAGAAATGATTGAAGCTACTGACTGAACGAAAGGAGCTGGCATCTCACTCTCTTTGAATCTTCTTTATCATGCTAAGAGGAGCAGGAAAAAGCAAAAAATTTCAGAATTGCACCTTGCAATGCAGAGAAATTACTGTTTGTGCATTTACAATATTCATTGATTTTTGCCATTGAAAAACGTCCAGAAATGATTGAAGCTACTGACTGAATGAAAGGAGCTGGCATCTCACTCTCTTTGAATATTCTTTATCATGCTAAGAGGAGCAGGAAAAAGCAAAAAATTTCAGAATTGCACCTTGCAATGCGGAGAAATTACTGTTTGTGCATTTACAATATTCATTGATTTTTGCCATTGAAAAACATCATGTTATTCATATACCAGAAATGTTTGAAGCTACTGACTGAATGAAAGGAGCTGACATCTCACTCTCTTTGAATCTTCTTTATCATGCTAAGAGGAGCAGGAAAAAGCAAAAAATTTCAGAATTGCACCTTGCAATGCAGAGAAATTACTGTTTGTGCATTTACAATATTCATTGATTTTTGCCATTGAAAAACGTCCAGAAATGATTGAAGCTACTGACTGAATGAAAGGAGCTGGCATCTCACTCTCTTTGAATCTTCTTTATCATGCTAAGAGGAGCAGGAAAAAGCAAAAAATTTCAGAATTGCACCTTGCAATGCGGAGAAATTACTGTTTGTGCATTTACAATATTCATTGATTTTTGCCATTGAAAAACATCATGTTATTCATATACCAGAAATGTTTGAAGCTACTGACTGAATGAAAGGAGCTGGCATCTCACTCTCTTTGAATCTTCTTTATCATGCTAAGAGGAGCAGGAAAAAGCAAAAAATTTCAGAATTGCACCTTGCAATGTGGAGAAATTACTGTTTGTGCATTTACAATATTCATTGATTTTTACCATTGAAAAACGTCCAGAAATGATTGAAGCTACTGACTGAATGAAAGTAGCTGGCATCTCACTCTCTTTGAATCTTCTTTATCATGCTAAGAGGAGCAGGAAAAAGCAAAAAATTTCAGACTTGCACCTTGCAATGCGGAGAAATTACTGTTTGTGCATTTACAATATTCATTGATTTTTGCCATTGAAAAACGTCCAGAAATGATTGAAGGTACTGACTGAATGAAAGGAGCTGGCATCTCACTCTCTTTGAATCTTCTTTATCATGCTAAGAGGAGCAGGAAAAAGTAAAAAATTTCAGAATTGCACCTTGCTATGCGGAGAAATTACTGTTTGTGCATTTATAATATTCAATGATTTTTGCCATTGAAAAACGTCCAGAAATGATTGAAGCTACTGACTGAACGAAAGGAGCTGGCATCTCACTCTCTTTGAATCTTCTTTATCATGCTAAGAGGAGCAGGAAAAAGCAAAAAATTTCAGAATTGCACCTTGCAATGCAGAGAAATTACTGTTTGTGCATTTACAATATTCATTGATTTTTGCCATTGAAAAACGTCCAGAAATGATTGAAGCTACTGACTGAATGAAAGGAGCTGGCATCTCACTCTCTTTGAATATTCTTTATCATGCTAAGAGGAGCAGGAAAAAGCAAAAAATTTCAGAATTGCACCTTGCAATGCGGAGAAATTACTGTTTGTGCATTTACAATATTCATTGATTTTTGCCATTGAAAAACATCATGTTATTCATATACCAGAAATGTTTGAAGCTACTGACTGAATGAAAGGAGCTGACATCTCACTCTCTTTGAATCTTCTTTATCATGCTAAGAGGAGCAGGAAAAAGCAAAAAATTTCAGAATTGCACCTTGCAATGCAGAGAAATTACTGTTTGTGCATTTACAATATTCATTGATTTTTGCCATTGAAAAACGTCCAGAAATGATTGAAGCTACTGACTGAATGAAAGGAGCTGGCATCTCACTCTCTTTGAATCTTCTTTATCATGCTAAGAGGAGCAGGAAAAAGCAAAAAATTTCAGAATTGCACCTTGCAATGCGGAGAAATTACTGTTTGTGCATTTACAATATTCATTGATTTTTGCCATTGAAAAACATGTTATTCATATACCAGAAATGTTTGAAGCTACTGACTGAATGAAAGGAGCTGGCACCTCACTCTCTTTGAATCTTCTTTATCATGCTAAGAGGAGCGGGAAAAAGCAAAAAATTTCAGAATTGCACCTTGCAATGCGGAGAAATTACTGTTTGTGCATTTACAATATTCATTGATTTTTGCCATTGAAAAACGTCCAGAAATGATTGAAGGTACTGACTGAATGAAAGGAGCTGGCATCTCACTCTCTTTGAATCTTCTTTATCATGCTAAGAGGAGCAGGAAAAAGCAAAAAATTTCAGAATTGCACCTTGCAATGCGGAGAAATTACTGTTTGTGCATTTACAATATTCATTGATTTTTGCCATTGAAAAACATCCAGAAATGATTGAAGCTACTGACTGAATGAAAGGAGCTGGCATCTCACTCTCTTTGAATGTTCTTTATCATGCTAAGAGGAGCAGGAAAAAGCAAAAAATTTCAGAATTGCACCTTGCAATGCGGAGAAATTACTGTTTGTGCATTTACAATATTCATTGATTTTTGCCATTGAAAAACATCATGTTATTCATATACCAGAAATGTTTGAAGCTACTGACTGAATGAAAGGAGCTGGCATCTCACTCTCTTTGAATCTTCTTTATCATGCTAAGAGGAGCAGGAAAAAGCAAAAAATTTCAGAATTGCACCTTGCAATGTGGAGAAATTACTGTTTGTGCATTTACAATATTCATTGATTTTTACCATTGAAAAACGTCCAGAAATGATTGAAGCTACTGACTGAATGAAAGTAGCTGGCATCTCACTCTCTTTGAATCTTCTTTATCATGCTAAGAGGAGCAGGAAAAAGCAAAAAATTTCAGACTTGCACCTTGCAATGCGGAGAAATTACTGTTTGTGCATTTACAATATTCATTGATTTTTGCCATTGAAAAACATTATGTTATTCATATACCAGAAATGTTTGAAGCTACTGACTGAATGAAAGTAGCTGGCATCTCACTCTCTTTGAATCTTCTTTATCATGCTAAGAGGAGCAGGAAAAACCAAAAAATTTCAGAATTGCACCTTGCAATGCGGAGAAATTACTGTTTGTGCATTTACAATATTCATTGATTTTTGCCATTGAAAAACGTCCAGAAATGATTGAAGCTACTGACTGAATGAAAGGAGCTGGCATCTCACTCTCTTTGAATCTTCTTTATCATGCTAAGAGGAGCAGGAAAAAGCAAAAAATTTCAGAATTGCACCTTGCAATGCGGAGAAATTACTGTTTGTGCATTTACAATATTCATTGATTTTTGCCATTGAAAAACATCATGTTATTCATATACCAGAAATGATTGAAGCTACTGACTGAATGAAAGGAGCTGGCATCTCACTCTCTTTGAATCTTCTTTATCATGCTAAGAGGAGCAGGAAAAAGTAAAAAATTTCAGAATTGCACCTTGCTATGCGGAGAAATTACTGTTTGTGCATTTATAATATTCAATGATTTTTGCCATTGAAAAACGTCCAGAAATGATTGAAGCTACTGACTGAACGAAAGGAGCTGGCATCTCACTCTCTTTGAATCTTCTTTATCATGCTAAGAGGAGCAGGAAAAAGCAAAAAATTTCAGAATTGCACCTTGCAATGCAGAGAAATTACTGTTTGTGCATTTACAATATTCATTGATTTTTGCCATTGAAAAACGTCCAGAAATGATTGAAGCTACTGACTGAATGAAAGGAGCTGGCATCTCACTCTCTTTGAATCTTCTTTATCATGCTAAGAGGAGCAGGAAAAAGCAAAAAATTTCAGACTTGCACCTTGCAATGCGGAGAAATTACTGTTTGTGCATTTACAATATTCATTGATTTTTGCCATTGAAAAACATTATGTTATTCATATACCAGAAATGTTTGAAGCTACTGACTGAATGAAAGGAGCTGGCATCTCACTCTCTTTGAATCTTCTTTATCATGCTAAGAGGAGCAGGAAAAACCAAAAAATTTCAGAATTGCACCTTGCAATGCAGAGAAATTACTGTTTGTGCATTTACAATATTCATTGATTTTTGCCATTGAAAAACGTCCAGAAATGATTGAAGCTACTGACTGAATGAAAGGAGCTGGCATCTCACTCTCTTTGAATCTTCTTTATCATGCTAAGAGGAGCAGGAAAAAGCAAAAAATTTCAGAATTGCACCTTGCAATGCGGAGAAATTACTGTTTGTGCATTTACAATATTCATTGATTTTTGCCATTGAAAAACATCATGTTATTCATATACCAGAAATGATTGAAGCTACTGACTGAATGAAAGGAGCTGGCATCTCACTCTCTTTGAATCTTCTTTATCATGCTAAGAGGAGCAGGAAAAAGTAAAAAATTTCAGAATTGCACCTTGCTATGCGGAGAAATTACTGTTTGTGCATTTATAATATTCAATGATTTTTGCCATTGAAAAACGTCCAGAAATGATTGAAGCTACTGACTGAACGAAAGGAGCTGGCATCTCACTCTCTTTGAATCTTCTTTATCATGCTAAGAGGAGCAGGAAAAAGCAAAAAATTTCAGAATTGCACCTTGCAATGCAGAGAAATTACTGTTTGTGCATTTACAATATTCATTGATTTTTGCCATTGAAAAACGTCCAGAAATGATTGAAGCTACTGACTGAATGAAAGGAGCTGGCATCTCACTCTCTTTGAATATTCTTTATCATGCTAAGAGGAGCAGGAAAAAGCAAAAAATTTCAGAATTGCACCTTGCAATGCGGAGAAATTACTGTTTGTGCATTTACAATATTCATTGATTTTTGCCATTGAAAAACATCATGTTATTCATATACCAGAAATGTTTGAAGCTACTGACTGAATGAAAGGAGCTGGCATCTCACTCTCTTTGAATCTTCTTTATCATGCTAAGAGGAGCAGGAAAAAGCAAAAAATTTCAGAATTGCACCTTGCAATGTGGAGAAATTACTGTTTGTGCATTTACAATATTCATTGATTTTTACCATTGAAAAACGTCCAGAAATGATTGAAGCTACTGACTGAATGAAAGTAGCTGGCATCTCACTCTCTTTGAATCTTCTTTATCATGCTAAGAGGAGCAGGAAAAAGCAAAAAATTTCAGACTTGCACCTTGCAATGCGGAGAAATTACTGTTTGTGCATTTACAATATTCATTGATTTTTGCCATTGAAAAACGTCCAGAAATGATTGAAGGTACTGACTGAATGAAAGGAGCTGGAATCTCACTCTCTTTGAATCTTCTTTATCATGCTAAGAGGAGCAGGAAAAAGTAAAAAATTTCAGAATTGCACCTTGCTATGCGGAGAAATTACTGTTTGTGCATTTATAATATTCAATGATTTTTGCCATTGAAAAACGTCCAGAAATGATTGAAGCTACTGACTGAACGAAAGGAGCTGGCATCTCACTCTCTTTGAATCTTCTTTATCATGCTAAGAGGAGCAGGAAAAAGCAAAAAATTTCAGAATTGCACCTTGCAATGCAGAGAAATTACTGTTTGTGCATTTACAATATTCATTGATTTTTGCCATTGAAAAACGTCCAGAAATGATTGAAGCTACTGACTGAATGAAAGGAGCTGGCATCTCACTCTCTTTGAATATTCTTTATCATGCTAAGAGGAGCAGGAAAAAGCAAAAAATTTCAGAATTGCACCTTGCAATGCGGAGAAATTACTGTTTGTGCATTTACAATATTCATTGATTTTTGCCATTGAAAAACATCATGTTATTCATATACCAGAAATGTTTGAAGCTACTGACTGAATGAAAGGAGCTGACATCTCACTCTCTTTGAATCTTCTTTATCATGCTAAGAGGAGCAGGAAAAAGCAAAAAATTTCAGAATTGCACCTTGCAATGCAGAGAAATTACTGTTTGTGCATTTACAATATTCATTGATTTTTGCCATTGAAAAACGTCCAGAAATGATTGAAGCTACTGACTGAATGAAAGGAGCTGGCATCTCACTCTCTTTGAATCTTCTTTATCATGCTAAGAGGAGCAGGAAAAAGCAAAAAATTTCAGAATTGCACCTTGCAATGCGGAGAAATTACTGTTTGTGCATTTACAATATTCATTGATTTTTGCCATTGAAAAACATCATGTTATTCATATACCAGAAATGTTTGAAGCTACTGACTGAATGAAAGGAGCTGGCATCTCACTCTCTTTGAATCTTCTTTATCATGCTAAGAGGAGCAGGAAAAAGCAAAAAATTTCAGAATTGCACCTTGCAATGTGGAGAAATTACTGTTTGTGCATTTACAATATTCATTGATTTTTACCATTGAAAAACGTCCAGAAATGATTGAAGCTACTGACTGAATGAAAGTAGCTGGCATCTCACTCTCTTTGAATCTTCTTTATCATGCTAAGAGGAGCAGGAAAAAGCAAAAAATTTCAGACTTGCACCTTGCAATGCGGAGAAATTACTGTTTGTGCATTTACAATATTCATTGATTTTTGCCATTGAAAAACGTCCAGAAATGATTGAAGGTACTGACTGAATGAAAGGAGCTGGCATCTCACTCTCTTTGAATCTTCTTTATCATGCTAAGAGGAGCAGGAAAAAGCAAAAAATTTCAGAATTGCACCTTGCAATGCGGAGAAATTACTGTTTGTGCATTTACAATATTCATTGATTTTTGCCACTGAAAAACGTCCAGAAATGATTGAAGCTACTGACTGAATGAAAGGAGCTGGCATCTCACTCTCTTTGAATCTTCTTTAACATGCTAAGAGGAGCAGGAAAAAGCAAAAAATTTCAGAATTGCACCTTGCAATGCGGAGAAATTACAGTTTGTGCATTTACAATATTCATTGATTTTTGCCATTGAAAAACATCCAGAAATGATTGAAGCTACTGACTGAATGAAAGGAGCTGGCATCTCACTCTCTTTGAATCTTCTTTATCATGCTAAGAGGAGCAGGAAAAAGCAAAAAATTTCAGAATTGCACCTTGCAATGCGGAGAAATTACTGTTTGTGCATTTACAATATTCATTGATTTTTGCCATTGAAAAACATCATGTTATTCATATACCAGAAATGTTTGAAGCTACTGACTGAATGAAAGGAGCTGGCATCTCACTCTCTTTGAATCTTCTTTATCATGCTAAGAGGAGCAGGAAAAAGCAAAAAATTTCAGAATTGCACCTTGCAATGTGGAGAAATTACTGTTTGTGCATTTACAATATTCATTGATTTTTACCATTGAAAAACGTCCAGAAATGATTGAAGCTACTGACTGAATGAAAGTAGCTGGCATCTCACTCTCTTTGAATCTTCTTTATCATGCTAAGAGGAGCAGGAAAAAGCAAAAAATTTCAGACTTGCACCTTGCAATGCGGAGAAATTACTGTTTGTGCATTTACAATATTCATTGATTTTTGCCATTGAAAAACATCATTTTATTCATATACCAGAAATGTTTGAAGCTACTGACTGAATGAAAGGAGCTGGCATCTCACTCTCTTTGAATCTTCTTTATCATGCTAAGAGGAGCAGGAAAAAGCAAAAAATTTCAGAATTGCACCTTGCAATGCGGAGAAATTACTGTTTGTGCATTTACAATATTCATTGATTTTTGCCATTGAAAAACATCATGTTATTCATATACCAGAAATGTTTGAAGCTACTGACTGAATGAAAGGAGCTGGCATCTCACTCTCTTTGAATCTTCTTTATCATGCTAAGAGGAGCAGGAAAAAGCAAAAAATTTCAGAATTGCACCTTGCAATGCGGAGAAATTACTGTTTGTGCATTTACAATATTCATTGATTTTTGCCATTGAAAAACGTCCAGAAATGATTGAAGCTACTGACTGAATGAAAGGAGCTGGCATCTCACTCTCTTTGAATCTTCTTTATCATGCTAAGAGGAGCAGGAAAAATCAAAAAATTTCAGAATTGCACCTTGCAATGCGGAGAAATTACTGTTTGTGCATTTACAATATTCATTGATTTTTGCCATTGAAAAACATGTTATTCATATACCAGAAATGTTTGAAGCTACTGACTGAATGAAAGGAGCTGGCACCTCACTCTCTTTGAATCTTCTTTATCATGCTAAGAGGAGCGGGAAAAAGCAAAAAATTTCAGAATTGCACCTTGCAATGCGGAGAAATTACTGTTTGTGCATTTACAATATTCATTGATTTTTGCCATTGAAAAACGTCCAGAAATGATTGAAGGTACTGACTGAATGAAAGGAGCTGGCATCTCACTCTCTTTGAATCTTCTTTATCATGCTAAGAGGAGCAGGAAAAAGCAAAAAATTTCAGAATTGCACCTTGCAATGCGGAGAAATTACTGTTTGTGCATTTACAATATTCATTGATTTTTGCCATTGAAAAACGTCCAGAAATGATTGAAGCTACTGACTGAATGAAAGGAGCTGGCATCTCACTCTCTTTGAATCTTCTTTATCATGCTAAGAGGAGCAGGAAAAAGCAAAAAATTTCAGAATTGCACCTTGCAATGCGGAGAAATTACAGTTTGTGCATTTACAATATTCATTGATTTTTGCCATTGAAAAACATCCAGAAATGATTGAAGCTACTGACTGAATGAAAGGAGCTGGCATCTCACTCTCTTTGAATGTTCTTTATCATGCTAAGAGGAGCAGGAAAAAGCAAAAAATTTCAGAATTGCACCTTGCAATGCGGAGAAATTACTGTTTGTGCATTTACAATATTCATTGATTTTTGCCATTGAAAAACATCATGTTATTCATATACCAGAAATGTTTGAAGCTACTGACTGAATGAAAGGAGCTGGCATCTCACTCTCTTTGAATCTTCTTTATCATGCTAAGAGGAGCAGGAAAAAGCAAAAAATTTCAGAATTGCACCTTGCAATGTGGAGAAATTACTGTTTGTGCATTTACAATATTCATTGATTTTTACCATTGAAAAACGTCCAGAAATGATTGAAGCTACTGACTGAATGAAAGTAGCTGGCATCTCACTCTCTTTGAATCTTCTTTATCATGCTAAGAGGAGCAGGAAAAAGCAAAAAATTTCAGACTTGCACCTTGCAATGCGGAGAAATTACTGTTTGTGCATTTACAATATTCATTGATTTTTGCCATTGAAAAACATTATGTTATTCATATACCAGAAATGTTTGAAGCTACTGACTGAATGAAAGTAGCTGGCATCTCACTCTCTTTGAATCTTCTTTATCATGCTAAGAGGAGCAGGAAAAAGCAAAAAATTTCAGAATTGCACCTTGCAATGCGGAGAAATTACTGTTTGTGCATTTACAATATTCATTGATTTTTGCCATTGAAAAACGTCCAGAAATGATTGAAGCTACTGACTGAATGAAAGGAGCTGGCATCTCACTCTCTTTGAATCTTCTTTATCATGCTAAGAGGAGCAGGAAAAAGCAAAAAATTTCAGAATTGCACCTTGCAATGCGGAGAAATTACTGTTTGTGCATTTACAATATTCATTGATTTTTGCCATTGAAAAACATCATGTTATTCATATACCAGAAATGATTGAAGCTACTGACTGAATGAAAGGAGCTGGCATCTCACTCTCTTTGAATATTCTTTATCATGCTAAGAGGAGCAGGAAAAAGCAAAAAATTTCAGAATTGCACCTTGCAATGCGGAGAAATTACTGTTTGTGCATTTACAATATTCATTGATTTTTGCCATTGAAAAACATCATGTTATTCATATACCAGAAATGTTTGAAGCTACTGACTGAATGAAAGGAGCTGGCATCTCACTCTCTTTGAATCTTCTTTATCATGCTAAGAGGAGCAGGAAAAAGCAAAAAATTTCAGAATTGCACCTTGCAATGCGGAGAAATTACTGTTTGTGCATTTACAATATTCATTGATTTTTGACATTGAAAAACATCATGTTATTCATATACCAGAAATGTTTGAAGCTACTGACTGAATGAAAGGAGCTGGCATCTCACTCTCTTTGAATCTTCTTTATCATGCTAAGCGGAGCAGGAAAAAGCAAAAAATTTCAGAATTGCACCTTGCAATGCGGAGAAATTACTGTTTGTGCATTTACAATATTCATTGATTTTTGCCATTGAAAAACATGTTATTCATATACCAGAAATGTTTGAAGCTACTGACTGAATGAAAGGAGCTGGCACCTCATTCTCTTTGAATCTTCTTTATCATGCTAAGCGGAGCGGGAAAAAGCAAAAAAATTCAGAATTGCACCTTGCAATGCGGAGAAATTACTGTTTGTGCATTTACAATATTCATTGATTTTTGCCATTGAAAAACGTCCAGAAATGATTGAAGCTACTGACTGAATGAAAGGAGCTGGCATCTCACTCTCTTTGAATCTTCTTTATCATGCTAAGAGGAGCAGGAAAAAGTAAAAAATTTCAGAATTGCACCTTGCAATGCGGAGAAATTACAGTTTGTGCATTTACAATATTCATTGATTTTTGCCATTGAAAAACATCCAGAAATGATTGAAGCTACTGACTGAATGAAAGGAGCTGGCATCTCACTCTCTTTGAATCTTCTTTATCATGCTAAGAGGAGCAGGAAAAAGCAAAAAATTTCAGAATTGCACCTTGCAATGCGGAGAAATTACTGTTTGTGCATTTACAATATTCATTGATTTTTGCCATTGAAAAACATCATGTTATTCATATACCAGAAATGTTTGAAGCTACTGACTGAATGAAAGGAGCTGGCATCTCACTCTCTTTGAATCTTCATTATCATGCTAAGAGGAGCAGGAAAAAGCAAAAAATTTCAGAATTGCACCTTGCAATGTGGAGAAATTACTGTTTGTGCATTTACAATATTCATTGATTTTTAACATTGAAAAACGTCCAGAAATGATTGAATCTACTGACTGAATGAAAGTAGCTGGCTTCTCACTCTCTTTGAATCTTCTTTATCATGCTAAGAGGAGCAGGAAAAAGCAAAAAATTTCAGACTTGCACCTTGCAATGCGGAGAAATTACTGTTTGTGCATTTACAATATTCATTGATTTTTGCCATTGAAAAACATCATGTTATTCATATACCAGAAATGTTTGAAGCTACTGACTGAATGAAAGGAGCTGGCATCTCACTCTCTTTGAATCTTCTTTATCATGCTAAGAGGAGCAGGAAAAAGCAAAAAATTTCAGAATTGCACCTTGCAATGCGGAGAATTTACTGTTTGTGCATTTACAATATTCATTGATTTTTGCCATTGAAAACATCATGTTATTCATATACCAGAAATGTTTGAAGCTACTGACTGAATGAAAGGAGCTGGCATCTCACTCTCTTTGAATCTTCTTTATCATGCTAAGAGGAGCAGGAAAAAGCAAAAAATTGCAGAATTGCACCTTGCAATGTGGAGAAATTACTGTTTGTGCATTTACAATATTCATTGATTTTTACCATTGAAAAACGTCCAGAAATGATTGAAGCTACTGACTGAATGAAAGTAGCTGGCATCTCACTCTCTTTGAATCTTCTTTATCATGCTAAGAGGAGCAGGAAAAAGCAAAAAATTTCAGACTTGCACCTTGCAATGCGGAGAAATTACTGTTTGTGCATTTACAATATTCATTGATTTTTGCCATTGAAAAACATCATGTTATTCATATACCAGAAATGTTTGAAGCTACTGACTGAATGAAAGGAGCTGGCATCTCACTCTCTTTGAATCTTCTTTATCATGCTAAGAGGAGCAGGAAAAAGCAAAAAATTTCAGAATTGCACCTTGCAATGCGGAGAAATTACTGTTTGTGCATTTACAATATTCATTGATTTTTGCCATTGAAAAACGTCCAGAAATGATTGAAGCTACTGACTGAATGAAAGGAGCTGGCATCTCACTCTCTTTGAATCTTCTTTATCATGCTAAGAGGAGCAGGAAAAAGCAAAAAATTTCACAATTGCACCTTGCAATGCGGAGAAATTACTGTTTGTGCATTTACAATATTCATTGATTTTTGCCATTGAAAAACATGTTATTCATATACCAGAAATGTTTGAAGCTACTGACTGAATGAAAGGAGCTGGCACCTCACTCTCTTTGAATCTTCTTTATCATGCTAAGAGGAGCAGGAAAAAGTAAAAAATTTCAGAATTGCACCTTGCAATGCGGAGAAATTACTGTTTGTGCATTTACAATATTCATTGATTTTTGCCATTGAAAAACATCATGTTATTCATATACCAGAAATGATTGAAGCTACTGACTGAATGAAAGTAGCTGGCATCTCACTCTCTTTGAATCGTCTTTATCATGCTAAGAGGAGCAGGAAAAAGCAAAAAATTTCAGAATTGCACCTTGCAATGCGGAGAAATTACTGTTTGTGCATTTACAATATTCATTGATTTTTGCAATTGAAAAACGTCCAGAAATGATTGAAGCTACTGACTGAATGAAAGGAGCTGGCAACTCACTCTCTTTGAATCATGTTTATCATGCTAAGAGGAGCAGGAAAAAGCAAAAAATTTCAGAATTGCACCTTGCAATGCGGAGAAATTACTGTTTGTGCATTTACAATATTCATTGATTTTTGCCATTGAAAAACGTCCAGAAATGATTGAAGCTACTGACTGAATGAAAGGAGCTGGCATCTCACTCTCTTTGAATCTTCTTTATCATGCTAAGAGGAGCAGGAAAAAGCAAAAAATTTCAGAATTGCACCTTGCAATGCGGAGAAATTACTGTTTGTGCATTTACAATATTCATTGATTTTTGCCATTGAAAAACATCATGTTATTCATATACCAGAAATGATTGAAGCTACTGACTGAATGAAAGGAGCTGGCATCTCACTCTCTTTGAATCTTCTTTATCATGCTAAGAGGAGCAGGAAAAAGCAAAAAATTTCAGAATTGCACCTTGCAATGCGGAGAAATTACTGTTTGTGCATTTACAATATTCATTGATTTTTGCCATTGAAAAACGTCCAGAAATGATTGAAGCTACTGACTGAATGAAAGGAGCTGGCATCTCACTCTCTTTGAATCTTCTTTATCATGCTAAGAGGAGCAGGAAAAAGCAAAAAATTTCAGAATTGCACCTTGCAATGCGGAGAAATTACTGTTTGTGCATTTACAATATTCATTGATTTTTGCCATTGAAAAACGTCCAGAAATGATTGAAGCTACTGACTGAATGAAAGGAGCTGGCATCTCACTCTCTTTGAATCTTGTTTATCATGCTAAGAGGAGCAGGAAAAAGCAAAAAATTTCAGAATTGCACCTTGCAATGCGGAGAAATTACTGTTTGTGCATTTACAATATTCATTGATTTTTGCCATTGAAAAACGTCCAGAAATGATTGAAGCTACTGACTGAATGAAAGGAGCTGGCATCTCACTCTCTTTGAATCTTCTTTATCATGCTAAGAGGAGCAGGAAAAAGCAAAAAATTTCAGAATTGCACCTTGCAATGCGGAGAAATTACTGTTTGTGCATTTACAATATTCATTGATTTTTGCCATTGAAAAACATCATGTTATTCATATACCAGAAATGATTGAAGCTACTGACTGAATGAAAGGAGCTGGCATCTCACTCTCTTTGAATCTTCTTTATCATGCTAAGAGGAGCAGGAAAAAGTAAAAAATTTCAGAATTGCACCTTGCAATGCGGAGAAATTACTGTTTGTGCATTTATAATATTCAATGATTTTTGCCATTGAAAAACGTCCAGAAATGATTGAAGCTACTGACTGAACGAAAGGAGCTGGCATCTCACTCTCTTTGAATCTTCTTTATCATGCTAAGAGGAGCAGGAAAAAGCAAAAAATTTCAGAATTGCACCTTGCAATGCGGAGAAATTACTGTTTGTGCATTTACAATATTCATTGATTTTTGCCATTGAAAAACATCATGTTATTCATATACCAGAAATGTTTGAAGCTAATGACTGAATGAAAGGAGCTGACATCTCACTCTCTTTGAATCTTCTTTATCATGCTAAGAGGAGCAGGAAAAAGCAAAAAATTTCAGAATTGCACCTTGCAATGCGGAGAAATTACTGTTTGTGCATTTAGAATATTCATTGATTTTTGCCATTGAAAAACGTCCAGAAATGATTGAAGCTACTGACTGAATGAAAGGAGCTGGCATCTCACTCTCTTTGAATCTTCTTTATCATGCTAAGAGGAGCAGGAAAAAGCAAAAAATTTCAGAATTGCACCTTGCAATGCGGAGAAATTACTGTTTGTGCATTTACAATATTCATTGATTTTTGCCATTGAAAAACATCATGTTATTCATATACCAGAAATGTTTGAAGCTACTGACTGAATGAAAGGAGCTGGCATCTCACTCTCTTTGAATCTTCTTTATCATGCTAAGAGGAGCAGGAAAAAGCAAAAAATTTCAGAATTGCACCTTGCAATGCGGAGAAATTACTGTTTGTGCATTTACAATATTCATTGATTTTTGCCATTGAAAAACATCATGTTATTCATATATCAGAAATGTTTGAAGCTACTGACTGAATGAAAGGAGCTGGCATGTCACTCTCTTTGAATCTTCTTTATCATGCTAAGAGGAGCAGGAAAAAGCAAAAAATTTCAGAATTGCACCTTGCAATGTGGAGAAATTACTGTTTGTGCATTTACAATATTCATTGATTTTTACCATTGAAAAACGTCCAGAAATGATTGAAGCTACTGACTGAATGAAAGTAGCTGGCATCTCACTCTCTTTGAATCTTCTTTATCATGCTAAGAGGAGCAGGAAAAAGCAAAAAATTTCAGACTTGCACCTTGCAATGCGGAGAAATTACTGTTTGTGCATTTACAATATTCATTGATTTTTGCCATTGAAAAACATCATGTTATTCATATACCAGAAATGTTTGAAGCTACTGACTGAATGAAAGGAGCTGGCATCTCACTCTCTTTGAATCTTCTTTATCATGCTAAGAGGAGCAGGAAAAAGCAAAAAATTTCAGAATTGCACCTTGCAATGCGGAGAAATTACTGTTTGTGCATTTACAATATTCATTGATTTTTGCCATTGAAAAACGTCCAGAAATGATTGAAGCTACTGACTGAATGAAAGGAGCTGGCATCTCACTCTCTTTGAATCTTCTTTATCATGCTAAGAGGAGCAGGAAAAAGCAAAAAATTTCAGAATTGCACCTTGCAATGCGGAGAAATTACTGTTTGTGCATTTACAATATTCATTGATTTTTGCCATTGAAAAACGTCCAGAAATGATTGAAGCTACTGACTGAATGAAAGGAGCTGGCATCTCACTCTCTTTGAATCTTCTTTATCATGCTAAGAGGAGCAGGAAAAAGCAAAAAATTTCAGAATTGCACCTTGCAATGCGGAGAAATTACTGTTTGTGCATTTACAATATTCATTGATTTTTGCCATTGAAAAACATGTTATTCATATACCTGAAATGTTTGAAGCTACTGACTGAATGAAAGGAGCTGGCACCTCACTCTCTTTGAATCTTCTTTATCATGCTAAGAGGAGCGGGAAAAAGCAAAAAATTTCAGAATTGCACCTTGCAATGCGGAGAAATTACTGTTTGTGCATTTACAATATTCATTGATTTTTGCCATTGAAAAACGTCCAGAAATGATTGAAGGTACTGACTGAATGAAAGGAGCTGGCATCTCACTCTCTTTGAATCTTCTTTATCATGCTAAGAGGAGCAGGAAAAAGCAAAAAATTTCAGAATTGCACCTTGCAATGCGGAGAAATTACTGTTTGTGCATTTACAATATTCATTGATTTTTGCCATTGAAAAACGTCCAGAAATGATTGAAGCTACTGACTGAATGAAAGGAGCTGGCATCTCACTCTCTTTGAATCTTCTTTATCATGCTAAGAGGAGCAGGAAAAAGCAAAAAATTTCAGAATTGCACCTTGCAATGCGGAGAAATTACAGTTTGTGCATTTACAATATTCATTGATTTTTGCCATTGAAAAACATCCAGAAATGATTGAAGCTACTGACTGAATGAAAGGAGCTGGCATCTCACTCTCTTTGAATCTTCTTTATCATGCTAAGAGGAGCAGGAAAAAGCAAAAAATTTCAGAATAGCACCTTGCAATGCGGAGAAATTACTGTTTGTGCATTTACAATATTCATTGATTTTTGCCATTGAAAAACATCATGTTATTCATATACCAGAAATGTTTGAAGCTACTGACTGAATGAAAGGAGCTGGCATCTCACTCTCTTTGAATCTTCTTTATCATGCTAAGAGGAGCAGGAAAAAGCAAAAAATTTCAGAATTGCACCTTGCAATGTGGAGAAATTACTGTTTGTGCATTTACAATATTCATTGATTTTTACCATTGAAAAACGTCCAGAAATGATTGAAGCTACTGACTGAATGAAAGTAGCTGGCATCTCACTCTCTTTGAATCTTCTTTATCATGCTAAGAGGAGCAGGAAAAAGCAAAAAATTTCAGACTTGCACCTTGCAATGCGGAGAAATTACTGTTTGTGCATTTACAATATTCATTGATTTTTGCCATTGAAAAACATCATGTTATTCATATACCAGAAATGTTTGAAGCTACTGACTGAATGAAAGGAGCTGGCATCTCACTCTCTTTGAATCTTCTTTATCATGCTAAGAGGAGCAGGAAAAAGCAAAAAATTTCAGAATTGCACCTTGCAATGCGGAGAAATTACTGTTTGTGCATTTACAATATTCATTGATTTTTGCCATTGAAAAACATCATGTTATTCATATACCAGAAATGTTTGAAGCTACTGACTGAATGAAAGGAGCTGGCATCTCACTCTCTATGAATCTTCTTTATCATGCTAAGAGGAGCAGGAAAAAGCAAAAAATTTCAGAATTGCACCTTGCAATGTGGAGAAATTACTGTTTGTGCATTTACAATATTCATTGATTTTTACCATTGAAAAACGTCCAGAAATGATTGAAGCTACTGACTGAATGAAAGTAGCTGGCATCTCACTCTCTTTGAATCTTCTTTATCATGCTAAGAGGAGCAGGAAAAAGCAAAAAATTTCAGACTTGCACCTTGCAATGCGGAGAAATTACTGTTTGTGCATTTACAATATTCATTGATTTTTGCCATTGAAAAACATCATGTTATTCATATACCAGAAATGTTTGAAGCTACTGACTGAATGAAAGGAGCTGGCATCTCACTCTCTTTGAATCTTCTTTATCATGCTAAGAGGAGCAGGAAAAAGCAAAAAATTTCAGAATTGCACCTTGCAATGCGGAGAAATTACTGTTTGTGCATTTACAATATTCATTGATTTTTGCCATTGAAAAACATCATGTTATTCATATACCAGAAATGATTGAAGCTACTGACTGAATGAAAGGAGCTGGCATCTCACTCTCTTTGAATCTTCTTTATCATGCTAAGAGGAGCAGGAAAAAGTAAAAAATTTCAGAATTGCACCTTGCAATGCGGAGAAATTACTGTTTGTGCATTTATAATATTCAATGATTTTTGCCATTGAAAAACGTCCAGAAATGATTGAAGCTACTGACTGAACGAAAGGAGCTGGCATCTCACTCTCTTTGAATCTTCTTTATCATGCTAAGAAGAGCAGGAAAAAGCAAAAAATTTCAGAATTGCACCTTGCAATGCGGAGAAATTACTGTTTGTGCATTTACAATATTCATTGATTTTTGCCATTGAAAAACATCCAGAAATGATTGAAGCTACTGACTGAATGAAAGGAGCTGGCATCTCACTCTCTTTGAATCTTCTTTATCATGCTAAGAGGAGCAGGAAAAAGCAAAAAATTTCAGAATTGCACCTTGCAATGCGGAAAAATTACTGTTTGTGCATTTACAATATTCATTGATTTTTGCCATTGAAAAACATCATGTTATTCATATACCAGAAATGTTTGAAGCTACTGACTGAATGAAAGGAGCTGACATCTCACTCTCTTTGAATCTTCTTTATCATGCTAAGAGGAGCAGGAAAAAGCAAAAAATTTCAGAATTGCACCTTGCAATGCGGAGAAATTACTGTTTGTGCATTTACAATATTCATTGATTTTTGCCATTGAAAAACGTCCAGAAATGATTGAAGCTACTGACTGAATGAAAGGAGCTGGCATCTCACTCTCTTTGAATCTTCTTTATCATGCTTAAAGGAGCAGGAAAAAGCAAAAAATTTCAGAATTGCACCTTGCAATGCGGAGAAATTACTGTTTGTGCATTTACAATATTCATTGATTTTTGCCATTGAAAAACATGTTATTCATATACCAGAAATGTTTGAAGCTACTGACTGAATGAAAGGAGCTGGCACCTCACTCTCTTTGAATCTTCTTTATCATGCTAAGAGGAGCGGGAAAAAGCAAAAAATTTCAGAATTGCACCTTGCAATGCGGAGAAATTACTGTTTGTGCATTTATAATATTCAATGATTTTTGCCATTGAAAAACGTCCAGAAATGATTGAAGCTACTGACTGAACGAAAGGAGCTGGCATCTCACTCTCTTTGAATCTTCTTTATCATGCTAAGAGGAGCAGGAAAAAGCAAAAAATTTCAGAATTGCACCTTGCAATGCGGAGAAATTACTGTTTGTGCATTTACAATATTCATTGATTTTTGCCATTGAAAAACATCCAGAAATGATTGAAGCTACTGACTGAATGAAAGGAGCTGGCATCTCACTCTCTTTGAATCTTCTTTATCATGCTAAGAGGAGCAGGAAAAAGCAAAAAATTTCAGAATTGCACCTTGCAATGCGGAGAAATTACTGTTTGTGCATTTACAATATTCATTGATTTTTGCCATTGAAAAACATCATGTTATTCATATACCAGAAATGTTTGAAGCTACTGACTGAATGAAAGGAGCTGACATCTCACTCTCTTTGAATCTTCTTTATCATGCTAAGAGGAGCAGGAAAAAGCAAAAAATTTCAGAATTGCACCTTGCAATGCGGAGAAATTACTGTTTGTGCATTTACAATATTCATTGATTTTTGCCATTGAAAAACGTCCAGAAATGATTGAAGCTACTGACTGAATGAAAGGAGCTGGCATCTCACTCTCTTTGAATCTTCTTTATCATGCTAAGAGGAGCAGGAAAAGCAAAAAATTTCAGAATTGCACCTTGCAATGCGGAGAAATTACAGTTTGTGCATTTACAATATTCATTGATTTTTGCCATTGAAAAACATCCAGAAATGATTGAAGCTACTGACTGAATGAAAGGAGCTGGCATCTCACTCTCTTTGAATCTTCTTTATCATGCTAAGAGGAGCAGGAAAAAGCAAAAAATTTCAGAATTGCACCTTGCAATGCGGAGAAATTACTGTTTGTGCATTTACAATATTCATTGATTTTTGCCATTGAAAAACATCATGTTATTCATATACCAGAAATGTTTGAAGCTACTGACTGAATGAAAGGAGCTGGCATCTCACTCTCTTTGAATCTTCTTTATCATGCTAAGAGGAGCAGGAAAAAGCAAAAAATTTCAGAATTGCACCTTGCAATGTGGAGAAATTACTGTTTGTGCATTTACAATATTCATTGATTTTTACCATTGAAAAACGTCCAGAAATGATTGAAGCTACTGACTGAATGAAAGTAGCTGGCATCTCACTCTCTTTGAATCTTCTTTATCATGCTAAGAGGAGCAGGAAAAAGCAAAAAATTTCAGACTTGCACCTTGCAATGCGGAGAAATTACTGTTTGTGCATTTACAATATTCATTGATTTTTGCCATTGAAAAACGTCCAGAAATGATTGAAGCTACTGACTGAATGAAAGGAGCTGGCATCTCACTCTCTTTGAATCTTCTTTATCATGCTAAGAGGAGCAGGAAAAGCAAAAAATTTCAGAATTGCACCTTGCAATGCGGAGAAATTACAGTTTGTGCATTTACAATATTCATTGATTTTTGCCATTGAAAAACATCCAGAAATGATTGAAGCTACTGACTGAATGAAAGGAGCTGGCATCTCACTCTCTTTGAATCTTCTTTATCATGCTAAGAGGAGCAGGAAAAAGCAAAAAATTTCAGAATTGCACCTTGCAATGCGGAGAAATTACTGTTTGTGCATTTACAATATTCATTGATTTTTGCCATTGAAAAACATCATGTTATTCATATACCAGAAATGTTTGAAGCTACTGACTGAATGAAAGGAGCTGGCATCTCACTCTCTTTGAATCTTCTTTATCATGCTAAGAGGAGCAGGAAAAAGCAAAAAATTTCAGAATTGCACCTTGCAATGTGGAGAAATTACTGTTTGTGCATTTACAATATTCATTGATTTTTACCATTGAAAAACGTCCAGAAATGATTGAAGCTACTGACTGAATGAAAGTAGCTGGCATCTCACTCTCTTTGAATCTTCTTTATCATGCTAAGAGGAGCAGGAAAAAGCAAAAAATTTCAGACTTGCACCTTGCAATGCGGAGAAATTACTGTTTGTGCATTTACAATATTCATTGATTTTTGCCATTGAAAAACATCATGTTATTCATATACCAGAAATGTTTGAAGCTACTGACTGAATGAAAGGAGCTGGCATCTCACTCTCTTTGAATCTTCTTTATCATGCTAAGAGGAGCAGGAAAAAGTATAAAATTTCAGAATTGCACCTTGCAATGCGGAGAAATTACTGTTTGTGCATTTATAATATTCAATGATTTTTGCCATTGCAAAACGTCCAGAAATGATTGAAGCTACTGACTGAACGAAAGGAGCTGGCATCTCACTCTCTTTGAATCTTCTTTATCATGCTAAGAGGAGCAGGAAAAAGCAAAAAATTTCAGAATTGCACCTTGCAATGCGGAGAAATTACTGTTTGTGCATTTACAATATTCATTGATTTTTGCCATTGAAAAACATCCAGAAATGATTGAAGCTACTGACTGAATGAAAGGAGCTGGCATCTCACTCTCTTTGAATCTTCTTTATCATGCTAAGAGGAGCAGGAAAAAGCAAAAAATTTCAGAATTGCACCTTGCAATGCGGAGAAATTACTGTTTGTGCATTTACAATATTCATTGATTTTTGCCATTGAAAAACATCATGTTATTCATATACCAGAAATGTTTGAAGCTACTGACTGAATGAAAGGAGCTGGCATCTCACTCTCTTTGAATCTTCTTTATCATGCTAAGAGGAGCAGGAAAAGGCAAAAAATTTCAGAATTGCACCTTGCAATGCGGAGAAATTACTGTTTGTGCATTTACAATATTCATTGATTTTTGCCATTGAAAAACGTCCAGAAATGATTGAAGCTACTGACTGAATGAAAGGAGCTGGCATCTCACTCTCTTTGAATCTTCTTTATCATGCTAAGAGGAGCAGGAAAAAGCAAAAAATTTCAGAATTGCACCTTGCAATGCGGAGAAATTACTGTTTGTGCATTTACAATATTCATTGATTTTTGCCATTGAAAAACATGTTATTCATATACCAGAAATGTTTGAAGCTACTGACTGAATGAAAGGAGCTGGCACCTCACTCTCTTTGAATCTTCTTTATCATGCTAAGAGGAGCGGGAAAAAGCAAAAAATTTCAGAATTGCACCTTGCAATGCGGAGAAATTACTGTTTGTGCATTTATAATATTCAATGATTTTTGCCATTGAAAAACGTGCAGAAATGATTGAAGCTACTGACTGAACGAAAGGAGCTGGCATCTCACTCTCTTTGAATCTTCTTTATCATGCTAAGAGGAGCAGGAAAAAGCAAAAAATTTCAGAATTGCACCTTGCAATGCGGAGAAATTACTGTTTGTGCATTTACAATATTCATTGATTTTTGCCATTGAAAAACATCCAGAAATGATTGAAGCTACTGACTGAATGAAAGGAGCTGGCATCTCACTCTCTTTGAATCTTCTTTATCATGCTAAAAGGAGCAGGAAAAAGCAAAAAATTTCAGAATTGCACCTTGCAATGCGGAGAAATTACTGTTTGTGCATTTACAATATTCATTGATTTTTGCCATTGAAAAACATCATGTTATTCATATACCAGAAATGTTTGAAGCTACTGACTGAATGAAAGGAGCTGACATCTCACTCTCTTTGAATCTTCTTTATCATGCTAAGAGGAGCAGGAAAAAGCAAAAAATTTCAGAATTGCACCTTGCAATGCGGAGAAATTACTGTTTGTGCATTTACAATATTCATTGATTTTTGCCATTGAAAAACGTCCAGAAATGATTGAAGCTACTGACTGAATGAAAGGAGCTGGCATCTCACTCTCTTTGAATCTTCTTTATCATGCTAAGAGGAGCAGGAAAAAGCAAAAAATTTCAGAATTGCACCTTGCAATGCGGAGAAATTACTGTTTGTGCATTTACAATATTCATTGATTTTTGCCATTGAAAAACATGTTATTCATATACCAGAAATGTTTGAAGCTACTGACTGAATGAAAGGAGCTGGCACCTCACTCTCTTTGAATCTTCTTTATCATGCTAAGAGGAGCGGGAAAAAGCAAAAAATTTCAGAATTGCACCTTGCAATGCGGAGAAATTACTGTTTGTGCATTTACAATATTCATTGATTTTTGCCATTGAAAAACGTCCAGAAATGATTGAAGGTACTGACTGAATGAAAGGAGCTGGCATCTCACTCTCTTTGAATCTTCTTTATCATGCTAAGAGGAGCAGGAAAAAGCAAAAAATTTCAGAATTGCACCTTGCAATGCGGAGAAATTACTGTTTGTGCATTTACAATATTCATTGGTTTTTGCCATTGAAAAACGTCCAGAAATGATTGAAGCTACTGACTGAATGAAAGGAGCTGGCATCTCACTCTCTTTGAATCTTCTTTATCATGCTAAGAGGAGCAGGAAAAAGCAAAAAATTTCAGAATTGCACCTTGCAATGTGGAGAAATTACTGTTTGTGCATTTACAATATTCATTGATTTTTACCATTGAAAAACGTCCAGAAATGATTGAAGCTACTGACTGAATGAAAGTAGCTGGCATCTCACTCTCTTTGAATCTTCTTTATCATGCTAAGAGGAGCAGGAAAAAGCAAAAAATTTCAGACTTGCACCTTGCAATGCGGAGAAATTACTGTTTGTGCATTTACAATATTCATTGATTTTTGCCATTGAAAAACATCGTTATTCATATACCAGAAATGTTTGAAGCTACTGACTGAATGAAAGGAGCTGGCATCTCACTCTCTTTGAATCTTCTTTATCATGCTAAGAGGAGCAGGAAAAAGCAAAAAATTTCAGAATTGCACCTTGCAATGCGGAGAAATTACTGTTTGTGCATTTACAATATTCATTGATTTTTGCCATTGAAAAACATCATGTTATTCATATACCAGAAATGTTTGAAGCTACTGACTGAATGAAAGGAGCTGGCATCTCACTCTCTTTGAATCTTCTTTATCATGCTAAGAGGAGCAGGAAAAAGCAAAAAATTTCAGAATTGCACCTTGCAATGTGGAGAAATTACTGTTTGTGCATTTACAATATTCATTGATTTTTACCATTGAAAAACGTCCAGAAATGATTGAAGCTACTGACTGAATGAAAGTAGCTGGCATCTCACTCTCTTTGAATCTTCTTTATCATGCTAAGAGGAGCAGGAAAAAGCAAAAAATTTCAGACTTGCACCTTGCAATGCGGAGAAATTACTGTTTGTGCATTTACAATATTCATTGATTTTTGCCATTGAAAAACATCATGTTATTCATATACCAGAAATGTTTGAAGCTACTGACTGAATGAAAGGAGCTGGCATCTCACTCTCTTTGAATCTTCTTTATCATGCTAAGAGGAGCAGGAAAAAGCAAAAAATTTCAGAATTGCACCTTGCAATGCGGAGAAATTACTGTTTGTGCATTTACAATATTCATTGATTTTTGCCATTGAAAAACATCATGTTATTCATATACCAGAAATGATTGAAGCTACTGACTGAATGAAAGGAGCTGGCATCTCACTCTCTTTGAATCTTCTTTATCATGCTAAGAGGAGCAGGAAAAAGTAAAAAATTTCAGAATTGCACCTTGCAATGCGGAGAAATTACTGTTTGTGCATTTATAATATTCAATGATTTTTGCCATTGAAAAACGTCCAGAAATGATTGAAGCTACTGACTGAACGAAAGGAGCTGGCATCTCACTCTCTTTGAATCTTCTTTATCATGCTGAGGAGCAGGAAAAAGCAAAAAATTTCAGAATTGCACCTTGCAATGCGGAGAAATTACTGTTTGTGCATTTACAATATTCATTGATTTTTGCCATTGAAAAACATCCAGAAATGATTGAAGCTACTGACTGAATGAAAGGAGCTGGCATCTCACTCTCTTTGAATCTTCTTTATCATGCTAAGAGGAGCAGGAAAAAGCAAAAAATTTCAGAATTGCACCTTGCAATGCGGAGAAATTACTGTTTGTGCATTTACAATATTCATTGATTTTTGCCATTGAAAAACATCATGTTATTCATATACCAGAAATGTTTGAAGCTACTGACTGAATGAAAGGAGCTGGCACCCCACTCTCTTTGAATCTTCTTTATCATGCTAAGAGGAGCGGGAAAAAGCAAAAAATTTCAGAATTGCACCTTGCAATGCGGAGAAATTACTGTTTGTGCATTTACAATATTCATTGATTTTTGCCATTGAAAAACATCCAGAAATGATTGAAGCTACTGACTGAATGAAAGGAGCTGGCATCTCACTCTCTTTGAATCTTCTTTATCATGCTAAGAGGAGCAGGAAAAAGCAAAAAATTTCAGAATTGCACCTTGCAATGCGGAGAAATTACTGTTTGTGCATTTACAATATTCATTGATTTTTGCCATTGAAAAACATCATGTTATTCATATACCAGAAATGTTTGAAGCTACTGACTGAATGAAAGGAGCTGACATCTCACTCTCTTTGAATCTTCTTTATCATGCTAAGAGGAGCAGGAAAAAGCAAAAAATTTCAGAATTGCACCTTGCAATGCGGAGAAATTACTGTTTGTGCATTTACAATATTCATTGATTTTTGCCATTGAAAAACGTCCAGAAATGATTGAAGCTACTGACTGAATGAAAGGAGCTGGCATCTCACTCTCTTTGAATCTTCTTTATCATGCTAAGAGGAGCAGGAAAAAGCAAAAAATTTCAGAATTGCACCTTGCAATGCGGAGAAATTACTGTTTGTGCATTTACAATATTCATTGATTTTTGCCATTGAAAAACATGTTATTCATATACCAGAAATGTTTGAAGCTACTGACTGAATGAAAGGAGCTGGCACCTCACTCTCTTTGAATCTTCTTTATCATGCTAAGAGTAGCAGGAAAAAGCAAAAAATTTCAGAATTGCACCTTGCAATGCGGAGAAATTACTGTTTGTGCATTTACAATATTCATTGATTTTTGCCATTGAAAAACATCATGTTATTCATATACCAGAAATGTTTGAAGCTACTGACTGAATGAAAGGAGCTGGCATCTCACTCTCTTTGAATCTTCTTTATCATGCTAAGAGGAGCAGGAAAAAGCAAAAAATTTCAGAATTGCACCTTGCAATGTGGAGAAATTACTGTTTGTGCATTTACAATATTCATTGATTTTTACCATTGAAAAACGTCCAGAAATGATTGAAGCTACTGACTGAATGAAAGTAGCTGGCATCTCACTCTCTTTGAATCTTCTTTATCATGCTAAGAGGAGCAGGAAAAAGCAAAAAATTTCAGACTTGCACCTTGCAATGCGGAGAAATTACTGTTTGTGCATTTACAATATTCATTGATTTTTGCCATTGAAAAACATCATGTTATTCATATACCAGAAATGATTGAAGCTACTGACTGAATGAAAGGAGCTGGCATCTCACTCTCTTTGAATCTTCTTTATCATGCTAAGAGGAGCAGGAAAAAGTAAAAAAAATTTCAGAATTGCACCTTGCAATGCGGAGAAATTACTGTTTGTGCATTTATAATATTCAATGATTTTTGCCATTGAAAAACGTCCTGAAATGATTGAAGCTACTGACTGAACGAAAGGAGCTGGCATCTCACTCTCTTTGAATCTTCTTTATCATGCTAAGAGGAGCAGGAAAAAGCAAAAAATTTCACAATTGCACCTTGCAATGCGGAGAAATTACTGTTTGTGCATTTACAATATTCATTGATTTTTGCCATTGAAAAACATCATGTTATTCATATACCAGAAATGTTTGAAGCTACTGACTGAATGAAAGGAGCTGACATCTCACTCTCTTTGAATCTTCTTTATCATGCTAAGAAGAGCAGGAAAAAGCAAAAAATTTCAGAATTGCACCTTGCAATGCGGAGAAATTACTGTTTGTGCATATACAATATTCATTGATTTTTGCCAATGAAAAACATCCAGAAATGATTGAAGCTACTGACTGAATGAAAGGAGCTGGCATCTCACTCTCTTTGAATCTTCTTTATCATGCTAAGAGGAGCAGGAAAAAGCAAAAAATTTCAGAATTGCACCTTGCAATGCGGAGAAATTACTGTTTGTGCATTTACAATATTCATTGATTTTTGCCATTGAAAAACATCATGTTATTCATATACCAGAAATGTTTGAAGCTACTGACTGAATGAAAGGAGCTGGCATCTCACTCTCTTTGAATCTTCTTTATCATGCTAAGAGGAGCAGGAAAAAGCAAAAAATTTCAGAATTGCACCTTGCAATGCGGAGAAATTACTGTTTGTGCATTTACAATATTCATTGATTTTTGCCATTGAAAAACGTCCAGAAATGATTGAAGGTACTGACTGAATGAAAGGAGCTGGCATCTCACTCTCTTTGAATCTTCTTTATCATGCTAAGAGGAGCAGGAAAAAGCAAAAAATTTCAGAATTGCACCTTGCAATGCGGAGAAATTACTGTTTGTGCATTTACAATATTCATTGGTTTTTGCCATTGAAAAACGTCCAGAAATGATTGAAGCTACTGACTGAATGAAAGGAGCTGGCATCTCACTCTCTTTGAATCTTCTTTATCATGCTAAGAGGAGCAGGAAAAAGCAAAAAATTTCAGAATTGCACCTTGCAATGCGGAGAAATTACAGTTTGTGCATTTACAATATTCATTGATTTTTGCCATTGAAAAACATCCAGAAATGATTGAAGCTACTGACTGAATGAAAGGAGCTGGCATCTCACTCTCTTTGAATCTTCTTTATCATGCTAAGAGGAGCAGGAAAAAGCAAAAAATTTCAGAATTGCACCTTGCAATGCGGAGAAATTACTGTTTGTGCATTTACAATATTCATTGATTTTTGCCATTGAAAAACATCATGTTATTCATATACCAGAAATGTTTGAAGCTACTGACTGAATGAAAGGAGCTGGCATCTCACTCTCTTTGAATCTTCTTTATCATGCTAAGAGGAGCAGGAAAAAGCAAAAAATTTCAGAATTGCACCTTGCAATGTGGAGAAATTACTGTTTGTGCATTTACAATATTCATTGATTTTTACCATTGAAAAACGTCCAGAAATGATTGAAGCTACTGACTGAATGAAAGTAGCTGGCATCTCACTCTCTTTGAATCTTCTTTATCATGCTAAGAGGAGCAGGAAAAAGCAAAAAATTTCAGACTTGCACCTTGCAATGCGGAGAAATTACTGTTTGTGCATTTACAATATTCATTGATTTTTGCCATTGAAAAACATCATGTTATTCATATACCAGAAATGTTTGAAGCTACTGACTGAATGAAAGGAGCTGGCATCTCACTCTCTTTGAATCTTCTTTATCATGCTAAGAGGAGCAGGAAAAAGCAAAAAATTTCAGAATTGCACCTTGCAATGCGGAGAAATTACTGTTTGTGCATTTACAATATTCATTGATTTTTGCCATTGAAAAACGTCCAGAAATGATTGAAGCTACTGACTGAATGAAAGGAGCTGGCATCTCACTCTCTTTGAATCTTCTTTATCATGCTAAGAGGAGCAGGAAAAAGCAAAAAATTTCAGACTTGCACCTTGCAATGCGGAGAAATTACTGTTTGTGCATTTACAATATTCATTGATTTTTGCCATTGAAAAACATCATGTTATTCATATACCAGAAATGATTGAAGCTACTGACTGAATGAAAGGAGCTGGCATCTCACTCTCTTTGAATCTTCTTTATCATGCTAAGAGGAGCAGGAAAAAGTAAAAAAAATTTCAGAATTGCACCTTGCAATGCGGAGAAATTACTGTTTGTGCATTTATAATATTCAATGATTTTTGCCATTGAAAAACGTCCTGAAATGATTGAAGCTACTGACTGAACGAAAGGAGCTGGCATCTCACTCTCTTTGAATCTTCTTTATCATGCTAAGAGGAGCAGGAAAAAGCAAAAAATTTCACAATTGCACCTTGCAATGCGGAGAAATTACTGTTTGTGCATTTACAATATTCATTGATTTTTGCCATTGAAAAACATCATGTTATTCATATACCAGAAATGTTTGAAGCTACTGACTGAATGAAAGGAGCTGACATCTCACTCTCTTTGAATCTTCTTTATCATGCTAAGAAGAGCAGGAAAAAGCAAAAAATTTCAGAATTGCACCTTGCAATGCGGAGAAATTACTGTTTGTGCATATACAATATTCATTGATTTTTGCCAATGAAAAACATCCAGAAATGATTGAAGCTACTGACTGAATGAAAGGAGCTGGCATCTCACTCTCTTTGAATCTTCTTTATCATGCTAAGAGGAGCAGGAAAAAGCAAAAAATTTCAGAATTGCACCTTGCAATGCGGAGAAATTACTGTTTGTGCATTTACAATATTCATTGATTTTTGCCATTGAAAAACATCATGTTATTCATATACCAGAAATGTTTGAAGCTACTGACTGAATGAAAGGAGCTGGCATCTCACTCTCTTTGAATCTTCTTTATCATGCTAAGAGGAGCAGGAAAAAGCAAAAAATTTCAGAATTGCACCTTGCAATGCGGAGAAATTACTGTTTGTGCATTTACAATATTCATTGATTTTTGCCATTGAAAAACGTCCAGAAATGATTGAAGGTACTGACTGAATGAAAGGAGCTGGCATCTCACTCTCTTTGAATCTTCTTTATCATGCTAAGAGGAGCAGGAAAAAGCAAAAAATTTCAGAATTGCACCTTGCAATGCGGAGAAATTACTGTTTGTGCATTTACAATATTCATTGGTTTTTGCCATTGAAAAACGTCCAGAAATGATTGAAGCTACTGACTGAATGAAAGGAGCTGGCATCTCACTCTCTTTGAATCTTCTTTATCATGCTAAGAGGAGCAGGAAAAAGCAAAAAATTTCAGAATTGCACCTTGCAATGCGGAGAAATTACAGTTTGTGCATTTACAATATTCATTGATTTTTGCCATTGAAAAACATCCAGAAATGATTGAAGCTACTGACTGAATGAAAGGAGCTGGCATCTCACTCTCTTTGAATCTTCTTTATCATGCTAAGAGGAGCAGGAAAAAGCAAAAAATTTCAGAATTGCACCTTGCAATGCGGAGAAATTACTGTTTGTGCATTTACAATATTCATTGATTTTTGCCATTGAAAAACATCATGTTATTCATATACCAGAAATGTTTGAAGCTACTGACTGAATGAAAGGAGCTGGCATCTCACTCTCTTTGAATCTTCTTTATCATGCTAAGAGGAGCAGGAAAAAGCAAAAAATTTCAGAATTGCACCTTGCAATGTGGAGAAATTACTGTTTGTGCATTTACAATATTCATTGATTTTTACCATTGAAAAACGTCCAGAAATGATTGAAGCTACTGACTGAATGAAAGTAGCTGGCATCTCACTCTCTTTGAATCTTCTTTATCATGCTAAGAGGAGCAGGAAAAAGCAAAAAATTTCAGACTTGCACCTTGCAATGCGGAGAAATTACTGTTTGTGCATTTACAATATTCATTGATTTTTGCCATTGAAAAACATCATGTTATTCATATACCAGAAATGTTTGAAGCTACTGACTGAATGAAAGGAGCTGGCATCTCACTCTCTTTGAATCTTCTTTATCATGCTAAGAGGAGCAGGAAAAAGCAAAAAATTTCAGAATTGCACCTTGCAATGCGGAGAAATTACTGTTTGTGCATTTACAATATTCATTGATTTTTGCCATTGAAAAACGTCCAGAAATGATTGAAGCTACTGACTGAATGAAAGGAGCTGGCATCTCACTCTCTTTGAATCTTCTTTATCATGCTAAGAGGAGCAGGAAAAAGCAAAAAATTTCAGAATTGCACCTTGCAATGCGGAGAAATTACTGTTTGTGCATTTACAATATTCATTGATTTTTGCCATTGAAAAACATGTTATTCATATACCAGAAATGTTTGAAGCTACTGACTGAATGAAAGGAGCTGGCACCTCACTCTCTTTGAATCTTCTTTATCATGCTAAGAGTAGCAGGAAAAAGCAAAAAATTTCAGAATTGCACCTTGCAATGCGGAGAAATTACTGTTTGTGCATTTACAATATTCATTGATTTTTGCCATTGAAAAACATCATGTTATTCATATACCAGAAATGTTTGAAGCTACTGACTGAATGAAAGGAGCTGGCATCTCACTCTCTTTGAATCTTCTTTATCATGCTAAGAGGAGCAGGAAAAAGCAAAAAATTTCAGAATTGCACCTTGCAATGTGGAGAAATTACTGTTTGTGCATTTACAATATTCATTGATTTTTACCATTGAAAAACGTCCAGAAATGATTGAAGCTACTGACTGAATGAAAGTAGCTGGCATCTCACTCTCTTTGAATCTTCTTTATCATGCTAAGAGGAGCAGGAAAAAGCAAAAAATTTCAGACTTGCACCTTGCAATGCGGAGAAATTACTGTTTGTGCATTTACAATATTCATTGATTTTTGCCATTGAAAAACATCATGTTATTCATATACCAGAAATGATTGAAGCTACTGACTGAATGAAAGGAGCTGGCATCTCACTCTCTTTGAATCTTCTTTATCATGCTAAGAGGAGCAGGAAAAAGTAAAAAAAATTTCAGAATTGCACCTTGCAATGCGGAGAAATTACTGTTTGTGCATTTATAATATTCAATGATTTTTGCCATTGAAAAACGTCCTGAAATGATTGAAGCTACTGACTGAACGAAAGGAGCTGGCATCTCACTCTCTTTGAATCTTCTTTATCATGCTAAGAGGAGCAGGAAAAAGCAAAAAATTTCAGAATTGCACCTTGCAATGCGGAGAAATTACTGTTTGTGCATTTACAATATTCATTGATTTTTGCCATTGAAAAACATCATGTTATTCATATACCAGAAATGTTTGAAGCTACTGACTGAATGAAAGGAGCTGACATCTCACTCTCTTTGAATCTTCTTTATCATGCTAAGAAGAGCAGGAAAAAGCAAAAAATTTCAGAATTGCACCTTGCAATGCGGAGAAATTACTGTTTGTGCATATACAATATTCATTGATTTTTGCCAATGAAAAACATCCAGAAATGATTGAAGCTACTGACTGAATGAAAGGAGCTGGCATCTCACTCTCTTTGAATCTTCTTTATCATGCTAAGAGGAGCAGGAAAAAGCAAAAAATTTCAGAATTGCACCTTGCAATGCGGAGAAATTACTGTTTGTGCATTTACAATATTCATTGATTTTTGCCATTGAAAAACATCATGTTATTCATATACCAGAAATGTTTGAAGCTACTGACTGAATGAAAGGAGCTGGCATCTCACTCTCTTTGAATCTTCTTTATCATGCTAAGAGGAGCAGGAAAAAGCAAAAAATTTCAGAATTGCACCTTGCAATGCGGAGAAATTACTGTTTGTGCATTTACAATATTCATTGATTTTTGCCATTGAAAAACGTCCAGAAATGATTGAAGGTACTGACTGAATGAAAGGAGCTGGCATCTCACTCTCTTTGAATCTTCTTTATCATGCTAAGAGGAGCAGGAAAAAGCAAAAAATTTCAGAATTGCACCTTGCAATGCGGAGAAATTACTGTTTGTGCATTTACAATATTCATTGGTTTTTGCCATTGAAAAACGTCCAGAAATGATTGAAGCTACTGACTGAATGAAAGGAGCTGGCATCTCACTCTCTTTGAATCTTCTTTATCATGCTAAGAGGAGCAGGAAAAAGCAAAAAATTTCAGAATTGCACCTTGCAATGCGGAGAAATTACAGTTTGTGCATTTACAATATTCATTGATTTTTGCCATTGAAAAACATCCAGAAATGATTGAAGCTACTGACTGAATGAAAGGAGCTGGCATCTCACTCTCTTTGAATCTTCTTTATCATGCTAAGAGGAGCAGGAAAAAGCAAAAAATTTCAGAATTGCACCTTGCAATGCGGAGAAATTACTGTTTGTGCATTTACAATATTCATTGATTTTTGCCATTGAAAAACATCATGTTATTCATATACCAGAAATGTTTGAAGCTACTGACTGAATGAAAGGAGCTGGCATCTCACTCTCTTTGAATCTTCTTTATCATGCTAAGAGGAGCAGGAAAAAGCAAAAAATTTCAGAATTGCACCTTGCAATGTGGAGAAATTACTGTTTGTGCATTTACAATATTCATTGATTTTTACCATTGAAAAACGTCCAGAAATGATTGAAGCTACTGACTGAATGAAAGTAGCTGGCATCTCACTCTCTTTGAATCTTCTTTATCATGCTAAGAGGAGCAGGAAAAAGCAAAAAATTTCAGACTTGCACCTTGCAATGCGGAGAAATTACTGTTTGTGCATTTACAATATTCATTGATTTTTGCCATTGAAAAACATCATGTTATTCATATACCAGAAATGTTTGAAGCTACTGACTGAATGAAAGTAGCTGGCATCTCACTCTCTTTGAATCTTCTTTATCATGCTAAGAGGAGCAGGAAAAAGCAAAAAATTTCAGACTTGCACCTTGCAATGCGGAGAAATTACTGTTTGTGCATTTACAATATTCATTGATTTTTGCCATTGAAAAACATCATGTTATTCATATACCAGAAATGTTTGAAGCTACTGACTGAATGAAAGGAGCTGGCATCTCACTCTCTTTGAATCTTCTTTATCATGCTAAGAGGAGCAGGAAAAAGCAAAAAATTTCAGAATTGCACCTTGCAATGCGGAGAAATTACTGTTTGTGCATTTACAATATTCATTGATTTTTGCCATTGAAAAACATCATGTTATTCATATACCAGAAATGATTGAAGCTACTGACTGAATGAAAGGAGCTGGCATCTCACTCTCTTTGACTCTTCTTTATCATGCTAAGAGGAGCAGGAAAAAGTAAAAAATTTCAGAATTGCACCTTGCAATGCGGAGAAATTACTGTTTGTGCATTTATAATATTCAATGATTTTTGCCATTGAAAAACGTCCAGAAATGATTGAAGCTACTGACTGAACGAAAGGAGCTGGCATCTCACTCTCTTTGAATCTTCTTTATCATGCTAAGAGGAGCAGGAAAAAGCAAAAAATTTCAGAATTGCACCTTGCAATGCGGAGAAATTACTGTTTGTGCATTTACAATATTCATTGATTTTTGCCATTGAAAAACATCCAGAAATGATTGAAGCTACTGACTGAATGAAAGGAGCTGGCATCTCACTCTCTTTGAATCTTCTTTATCATGCTAAGAGGAGCAGGAAAAAGCAAAAAATTTCAGAATTGCACCTTGCAATGCGGAGAAATTACTGTTTGTGCATTTACAATATTCATTGATTTTTGCCATTGAAAAACATCATGTTATTCATATACCAGAAATGATTGAAGCTACTGACTGAATGAAAGGAGCTGGCATCTCACTCTCTTTGAATCTTCTTTATCATGCTAAGAGGAGCAGGAAAAAGTAAAAAATTTCAGAATTGCACCTTGCAATGCGGAGAAATTACTGTTTGTGCATTTATAATATTCAATGATTTTTGCCATTGAAAAACGTCCGGAAATGATTGAAGCTACTGACTGAACGAAAGGAGCTGGCATCTCACTCTCTTTGAATCTTCTTTATCATGCTAAGAGGAGCAGGAAAAAGCAAAAAATTTCAGAATTGCACCTTGCAATGCGGAGAAATTACTGTTTGTGCATTTACAATATTCATTGATTTTTGCCATTGAAAAACATCCAGAAATGATTGAAGCTACTGACTGAATGAAAGGAACTGGCATCTCACTCTCTTTGAATCTTCTTTATCATGCTAAGAGGAGCAGGAAAAAGCAAAAAATTTCAGAATTGCACCTTGCAATGCGGAGAAATTACTGTTTGTGCATTTACAATATTCATTGATTTTTGCCATTGAAAAACATCATGTTATTCATATACCAGAAATGTTTGAAGCTACTGACTGAATGAAAGGAGCTGACATCTCACTCTCTTTGAATCTTCTTTATCATGCTAAGAGGAGCAGGAAAAAGCAAAAAATTTCAGAATTGCACCTTGCAATGCGGAGAAATTGCTGTTTGTGCATTTACAATATTCATTGATTTTTGCCATTGAAAAACGTCCAGAAATGATTGAAGCTACTGACTGAATGAAAGGAGCTGGCATCTCACTCTCTTTGAATCTTCTTTATCATGCTAAGAGGAGCAGGAAAAAGCAAAAAATTTCAGAATTGCACCTTGCAATGCGGAGAAATTACTGTTTGTGCATTTACAATATTCATTGATTTTTGCCATTGAAAAACATGTTATTCATATACCAGAAATGTTTGAAGCTACTGACTGAATGAAAGGAGCTGGCACCTCACTCTCTTTGAATCTTCTTTATCATGCTAAGAGGAGCGGGAAAAAGCAAAAAATTTCAGAATTGCACCTTGCAATGCGGAGAAATTACTGTTTGTGCATTTACAATATTCATTGATTTTTGCCATTGAAAAACGTCCAGAAATGATTGAAGGTACTGACTGAATGAAAGGAGCTGGCATCTCACTCTCTTTGAATCTTCTTTATCATGCTAAGAGGAGCAGGAAAAAGCAAAAAATTTCAGAATTGCACCTTGCAATGCGGAGAAATTACTGTTTGTGCATTTACAATATTCATTGGTTTTTGCCATTGAAAAACGTCCAGAAATGATTGAAGCTACTGACTGAATGAAAGGAGCTGGCATCTCACTCTCTTTGAATCTTCTTTATCATGCTAAGAGGAGCAGGAAAAAGCAAAAAATTTCAGAATTGCACCTTGCAATGCGGAGAAATTACAGTTTGTGCATTTACAATATTCATTGATTTTTGCCATTGAAAAACATCCAGAAATGATTGAAGCTACTGACTGAATGAAAGGAGCTGGCATCTCACTCTCTTTGAATCTTCTTTATCATGCTAAGAGGAGCAGGAAAAAGCAAAAAATTTCAGAATTGCACCTTGCAATGCGGAGAAATTACTGTTTGTGCATTTACAATATTCATTGATTTTTGCCATTGAAAAACATCATGTTATTCATATACCAGAAATGTTTGAAGCTACTGACTGAATGAAAGGAGCTGGCATCTCACTCTCTTTGAATCTTCTTTATCATGCTAAGAGGAGCAGGAAAAAGCAAAAAATTTCAGAATTGCACCTTGCAATGTGGAGAAATTACTGTTTGTGCATTTACAATATTCATTGATTTTTACCATTGAAAAACGTCCAGAAATGATTGAAGCTACTGACTGAATGAAAGTAACTGGCATCTCACTCTCTTTGAATCTTCTTTATCATGCTAAGAGGAGCAGGAAAAAGCAAAAAATTTCAGACTTGCACCTTGCAATGCGGAGAAATTACTGTTTGTGCATTTACAATATTCATTGATTTTTGCCATTGAAAAACATCATGTTATTCATATACCAGAAATGTTTGAAGCTACTGACTGAATGAAAGGAGCTGGCATCTCACTCTCTTTGAATCTTCTTTATCATGCTAAGAGGAGCAGGAAAAAGCAAAAAATTTCAGAATTGCACCTTGCAATGCGGAGAAATTACTGTTTGTGCATTTACAATATTCATTGATTTTTGCCATTGAAAAACGTCCAGAAATGATTGAAGCTACTGACTGAATGAAAGGAGCTGGCATCTCACTCTCTTTGAATCTTCTTTATCATGCTAAGAGGAGCAGGAAAAAGCAAAAAATTTCAGAATTGCACCTTGCAATGCGGAGAAATTACTGTTTGTGCATTTACAATATTCATTGATTTTTGCCATTGAAAAACGTCCAGAAATGATTGAAGCTA
Organism: Phyllobates terribilis; assembly: GCF_046119375.1. Lineage (NCBI taxonomy): Eukaryota > Metazoa > Chordata > Amphibia > Anura > Dendrobatidae > Phyllobates > Phyllobates terribilis. The sequence goes on from NW_027365345.1 coordinate 46,769, forward strand.
CTGACTGAATGAAAGGAGCTGGCATCTCACTCTCTTTGAATCTTCTTTATCATGCTAAGAGGAGCAGGAAAAATCAAAAAATTTCAGAATTGCACCTTGCAATGCGGAGAAATTACTGTTTGTGCATTTACAATATTCATTGATTTTTGCCATTGAAAAACATGTTATTCATATACCAGAAATGTTTGAAGCTACTGACTGAATGAAAGGAGCTGGCACCTCACTCTCTTTGAATCTTCTTTATCATGCTAAGAGGAGCGGGAAAAAGCAAAAAATTTCAGAATTGCACCTTGCAATGCGGAGAAATTACTGTTTGTGCATTTACAATATTCATTGATTTTTGCCATTGAAAAACATCCAGAAATGATTGAAGCTACTGACTGAATGAAAGGAGCTGGCATCTCACTCTCTTTGAATCTTCTTTATCATGCTAAGAGGAGCAGGAAAAAGCAAAAAATTTCAGAATTGCACCTTGCAATGCGGAGAAATTACTGTTTGTGCATTTACAATATTCATTGATTTTTGCCATTGAAAAACATCCAGAAATGATTGAAGCTACTGACTGAATGAAAGGAGCTGGCATCTCACTCTCTTTGAATCTTCTTTATCATGCTAAGAGGAGCAGGAAAAAGCAAAAAATTTCAGAATTGCACCTTGCAATGCGGAGAAATTACTGTTTGTGCATTTACAATATTCATTGATTTTTGCCATTGAAAAACATCATGTTATTCATATACCAGAAATGTTTGAAGCTACTGACTGAATGAAAGGAGCTGGCATCTCACCCTCTTTGAATCTTCTTTATCATGCTAAGAGGAGCAGGAAAAAGCAAAAAATTTCAGAATTGCACCTTGCAATGTGGAGAAATTACTGTTTGTGCATTTACAATATTCATTGATTTTTACCATTGAAAAACGTCCAGAAATGATTGAAGCTACTGACTGAATGAAAGTAGCTGGCATCTCACTCTCTTTGAATCTTCTTTATCATGCTAAGAGGAGCAGGAAAAAGCAAAAAATTTCAGACTTGCACCTTGCAATGCGGAGAAATTACTGTTTGTGCATTTACAATATTCATTTATTTTTGCCATTGAAAAACATCATGTTATTCATATACCAGAAATGTTTGAAGCTACTGACTGAATGAAAGGAGCTGGCATCTCACTCTCTTTGAATCTTCTTTATCATGCTAAGAGGAGCAGGAAAAAGCAAAAAATTTCAGAATTGCACCTTGCAATGCGGAGAAATTACTGTTTGTGCATTTACAATATTCATTGATTTTTGCCATTGAAAAACATCCAGAAATGATTGAAGCTACTGACTGAATGAAAGGAGCTGGCATCTCACTCTCTTTGAATCTTCTTTATCATGCTAAGAGGAGCAGGAAAAAGCAAAAAATTTCAGAATTGCACCTTGCAATGCGGAGAAATTACTGTTTGTGCATTTACAATATTCATTGATTTTTGCCATTGAAAAACATCATGTTATTCATATACCAGAAATGTTTGAAGCTACTGACTGAATGAAAGGAGCTGACATCTCACTCTCTTTGAATCTTCTTTATCATGCTAAGAGGAGCAGGAAAAAGCAAAAAATTTCAGAATTGCACCTTGCAATGCGGAGAAATTACTGTTTGTGCATTTACAATATTCATTGATTTTTGCCATTGAAAAACATCCAGAAATGATTGAAGCTACTGACTGAATGAAAGGAGCTGGCATCTCACTCTCTTTGAATCTTCTTTATCATGCTAAGAGGAGCAGGAAAAAGCAAAAAATTTCAGAATTGCACCTTGCAATGCGGAGAAATTACTGTTTGTGCATTTACAATATTCATTGATTTTTGCCATTGAAAAACATCATGTTATTCATATACCAGAAATGTTTGAAGCTACTGACTGAATGAAAGGAGCTGGCATCTCACTCTCTTTGAATCTTCTTTATCATGCTAAGAGGAGCAGGAAAAAGCAAAAAATTTCAGAATTGCACCTTGCAATGCGGAGAAATTACTGTTTATGCATTTACAATATTCATTGATTTTTGCCATTGAAAAACGTCCAGAAATGATTGAAGGTACTGACTGAATGAAAGGAGCTGGCATCTCACTCTCTTTGAATCTTCTTTATCATGCTAAGAGGAGCAGGAAAAAGCAAAAAATTTCAGAATTGCACCTTGCAATGCGGAGAAATTACTGTTTGTGCATTTACAATATTCATTGGTTTTTGCCATTGAAAAACGTCCAGAAATGATTGAAGCTACTGACTGAATGAAAGGAGCTGGCATCTCACTCTCTTTGAATCTTCTTTATCATGCTAAGAGGAGCAGGAAAAAGCAAAAAATTTCAGAATTGCACCTTGCAATGCGGAGAAATTACTGTTTGTGCATTTACAATATTCATTGATTTTTACCATTGAAAAACGTCCAGAAATGATTGAAGCTACTGACTGAATGAAAGTAGCTGGCATCTCACTCTCTTTGAATCTTCTTTATCATGCTAAGAGGAGCAGGAAAAAGCAAAAAATTTCAGACTTGCACCTTGCAATGCGGAGAAATTACTGTTTGTGCATTTACAATATTCATTGATTTTTGCCATTGAAAAACATCATGTTATTCATATACCAGAAATGTTTGAAGCTACTGACTGAATGAAAGGAGCTGGCATCTCACTCTCTTTGAATCTTCTTTATCATGCTAAGAGGAGCAGGAAAAAGCAAAAAATTTCAGAATTGCACCTTGCAATGCGGAGAAATTACTGTTTGTGCATTTACAATATTCATTGATTTTTGCCATTGAAAAACATCATGTTATTCATATACCAGAAATGTTTGAAGCTACTGACTGAATGAAAGGAGCTGGCATCTCACTCTCTTTGAATCTTCTTTATCATGCTAAGAGGAGCAGGAAAAAGCAAAAAATTTCAGAATTGCACCTTGCAATGTGGAGAAATTACTGTTTGTGCATTTACAATATTCATTGATTTTTACCATTGAAAAACGTCCAGAAATGATTGAAGCTACTGACTGAATGAAAGTAGCTGGCATCTCACTCTCTTTGAATCTTCTTTATCATGCTAAGAGGAGCAGGAAAAAGCAAAAAATTTCAGACTTGCACCTTGCAATGCGGAGAAATTACTGTTTGTGCATTTACAATATTCATTGATTTTTGCCATTGAAAAACATCATGTTATTCATATACCAGAAATGTTTGAAGCTACTGACTGAATGAAAGGAGCTGGCATCTCACTCTCTTTGAATCTTCTTTATCATGCTAAGAGGAGCAGGAAAAAGCAAAAAATTTCAGAATTGCACCTTGCAATGCGGAGAAATTACTGTTTGTGCATTTACAATATTCATTGATTTTTGCCATTGAAAAACATCATGTTATTCATATACCAGAAATGATTGAAGCTACTGACTGAATGAAAGGAGCTGGCATCTCACTCTCTTTGAATCTTCTTTATCATGCTAAGAGGAGCAGGAAAAAGTAAAAAATTTCAGAATTGCACCTTGCAATGCGGAGAAATTACTGTTTGTGCATTTATAATATTCAATGATTTTTGCCATTGAAAAACGTCCAGAAATGATTGAAGCTACTGACTGAACGAAAGGAGCTGGCATCTCACTCTCTTTGAATCTTCTTTATCATGCTAAGAGGAGCAGGAAAAAGCAAAAAATTTCAGAATTGCACCTTGCAATGCGGAGAAATTACTGTTTGTGCATTTACAATATTCATTGATTTTTGCCATTGAAAAACATCCAGAAATGATTGAAGCTACTGACTGAATGAAAGGAGCTGGCATCTCACTCTCTTTGAATCTTCTTTATCATGCTAAGAGGAGCAGGAAAAAGCAAAAAATTTCAGAATTGCACCTTGCAATGCGGAGAAATTACTGTTTGTGCATTTACAATATTCATTGATTTTTGCCATTGAAAAACATCATGTTATTCATATACCAGAAATGTTTGAAGCTACTGACTGAATGAAAGGAGCTGACATCTCACTCTCTTTGAATCTTCTTTATCATGCTAAGAGGAGCAGGAAAAAGCAAAAAATTTCAGAATTGCACCTTGCAATGCGGAGAAATTACTGTTTGTGCATTTACAATATTCATTGATTTTTGCCATTGAAAAACGTCCAGAAATGATTGAAGCTACTGACTGAATGAAAGGAGCTGGCATCTCACTCTCTTTGAATCTTCTTTATCATGCTAAGAGGAGCAGGAAAAAGCAAAAAATTTCAGAATTGCACCTTGCAATGCGGAGAAATTACTGTTTGTGCATTTACAATATTCATTGATTTTTGCCATTGAAAAACATCCAGAAATGATTGAAGCTACTGACTGAATGAAAGGAGCTGGCATCTCACTCTCTTTGAATCTTCTTTATCATGCTAAGAGGAGCAGGAAAAAGCAAAAAATTTCAGAATTGCACCTTGCAATGCGGAGAAATTACTGTTTGTGCATTTACAATATTCATTGATTTTTGCCATTGAAAAACATCATGTTATTCATATACCAGAAATGTTTGAAGCTACTGACTGAATGAAAGGAGCTGACATCTCACTCTCTTTGAATCTTCTTTATCATGCTAAGAGGAGCAGGAAAAAGCAAAAAATTTCAGAATTGCACCTTGCAATGCGGAGAAATTACTGTTTGTGCATTTACAATATTCATTGATTTTTGCCATTGAAAAACGTCCAGAAATGATTGAAGCTACTGACTGAATGAAAGGAGCTGGCATCTCACTCTCTTTGAATCTTCTTTATCATGCTAAGAGGAGCAGGAAAAAGCAAAAAATTTCAGAATTGCACCTTGCAATGCGGAGAAATTACTGTTTGTGCATTTACAATATTCATTGATTTTTGCCATTGAAAAACATGTTATTCATATACCAGAAATGTTTGAAGCTACTGACTGAATGAAAGGAGCTGGCACCTCACTCTCTTTGAATCTTCTTTATCATGCTAAGAGGAGCGGGAAAAAGCAAAAAATTTCAGAATTGCACCTTGCAATGCGGAGAAATTAGTTTGTGCATTTACAATATTCATTGATTTTTGCCATTGAAAAACGTCCAGAAATGATTGAAGGTACTGACTGAATGAAAGGAGCTGGCATCTCACTCTCTTTGAATCTTCTTTATCATGCTAAGAGGAGCAGGAAAAAGCAAAAAATTTCAGAATTGCACCTTGCAATGCGGAGAAATTACTGTTTGTGCATTTACAATATTCATTGGTTTTTGCCATTGAAAAACGTCCAGAAATGATTGAAGCTACTGACTGAACGAAAGGAGCTGGCATCTCACTCTCTTTGAATCTTCTTTATCATGCTAAGAGGAGCAGGAAAAAGCAAAAAATTTCAGAATTGCACCTTGCAATGCGGAGAAATTACTGTTTGTGCATTTACAATATTCATTGATTTTTGCCATTGAAAAACATCATGTTATTCATATACCAGAAATGTTTGAAGCTACTGACTGAATGAAAGGAGCTGACATCTCACTCTCTTTGAATCTTCTTTATCATGCTAAGAGGAGCAGGAAAAAGCAAAAAATTTCAGAATTGCACCTTGCAATGCGGAGAAATTACTGTTTGTGCATTTACAATATTCATTGATTTTTGCCATTGAAAAACGTCCAGAAATGATTGAAGCTACTGACTGAATGAAAGGAGCTGGCATCTCACTCTCTTTGAATCTTCTTTATCATGCTAAGAGGAGCAGGAAAAAGCAAAAAATTTCAGAATTGCACCTTGCAATGCGGAGAAATTACTGTTTGTGCATTTACAATATTCATTGATTTTTGCCATTGAAAAACATGTTATTCATATACCAGAAATGTTTGAAGCTACTGACTGAATGAAAGGAGCTGGCACCTCACTCTCTTTGAATCTTCTTTATCATGCTAAGAGGAGCGGGAAAAAGCAAAAAATTTCAGAATTGCACCTTGCAATGCGGAGAAATTACTGTTTGTGCATTTACAATATTCATTGATTTTTGCCATTGAAAAACGTCCAGAAATGATTGAAGGTACTGACTGAATGAAAGGAGCTGGCATCTCACTCTCTTTGAATCTTCTTTATCATGCTAAGAGGAGCAGGAAAAAGCAAAAAATTTCAGAATTGCACCTTGCAATGCGGAGAAATTACTGTTTGTGCATTTACAATATTCATTGGTTTTTGCCATTGAAAAACGTCCAGAAATGATTGAAGCTACTGACTGAATGAAAGGAGCTGGCATCTCACTCTCTTTGAATCTTCTTTATCATGCTAAGAGGAGCAGGAAAAAGCAAAAAATTTCAGAATTGCACCTTGCAATGCGGAGAAATTACTGTTTGTGCATTTACAATATTCATTGATTTTTGCCATTGAAAAACATCATGTTATTCATATACCAGAAATGATTGAAGCTACTGACTGAATGAAAGGAGCTGGCATCTCACTCTCTTTGAATCTTCTTTATCATGCTAAGAGGAGCAGGAAAAAGTAAAAAATTTCAGAATTGCACCTTGCAATGCGGAGAAATTACTGTTTGTGCATTTACAATATTCATTGATTTTTGCCATTGAAAAACATCCAGAAATGATTGAAGCTACTGACTGAATGAAAGGAGCTGGCATCTCACTCTCTTTGAATCTTCTTTATCATGCTAAGAGGAGCAGGAAAAAGCAAAAAATTTCAGAATTGCACCTTGCAATGCGGAGAAATTACTGTTTGTGCATTTACAATATTCATTGATTTTTGCCATTGAAAAACATCATGTTATTCATATACCAGAAATGTTTGAAGCTACTGACTGAATGAAAGGAGCTGACATCTCACTCTCTTTGAATCTTCTTTATCATGCTAAGAGGAGCAGGAAAAATCAAAAAATTTCAGAATTGCACCTTGCAATGCGGAGAAATTGCTGTTTGTGCATTTACAATATTCATTGATTTTTGCCATTGAAAAACGTCCAGAAATGATTGAAGCTACTGACTGAATGAAAGGAGCTGGCATCTCACTCTCTTTGAATCTTCTTTATCATGCTAAGAGGAGCAGGAAAAAGCAAAAAATTTCAGAATTGCACCTTGCAATGCGGAGAAATTACTGTTTGTGCATTTACAATATTCATTGATTTTTGCCATTGAAAAACATGTTATTCATATACCAGAAATGTTTGAAGCTACTGACTGAATGAAAGGAGCTGGCACCTCACTCTCTTTGAATCTTCTTTATCATGCTAAGAGGAGCGGGAAAAAGCAAAAAATTTCAGAATTGCACCTTGCAATGCGGAGAAATTACTGTTTGTGCATTTACAATATTCATTGATTTTTGCCATTGAAAAACGTCCAGAAATGATTGAAGGTACTGACTGAATGAAAGGTGCTGGCATCTCACTCTCTTTGAATCTTCTTTATCATGCTAAGAGGAGCAGGAAAAAGCAAAAAATTTCAGAATTGCACCTTGCAATGCGGAGAAATTACTGTTTGTGCATTTACAATATTCATTGGTTTTTGCCATTGAAAAACGTCCAGAAATGATTGAAGCTACTGACTGAATGAAAGGAGCTGGCATCTCACTCTCTTTGAATCTTCTTTATCATGCTAAGAGGAGCAGGAAAAAGCAAAAAATTTCAGAATTGCACCTTGCAATGCGGAGAAATTACAGTTTGTGCATTTACAATATTCATTGATTTTTGCCATTGAAAAACATCCAGAAATGATTGAAGCTACTGACTGAATGAAAGGAGCTGGCATCTCACTCTCTTTGAATCTTCTTTATCATGCTAAGAGGAGCAGGAAAAAGCAAAAAATTTCAGAATTGCACCTTGCAATGCGGAGAAATTACTGTTTGTGCATTTACAATATTCATTGATTTTTGCCATTGAAAAACATCATGTTATTCATATACCAGAAATGTTTGAAGCTACTGACTGAATGAAAGGAGCTGGCATCTCACTCTCTTTGAATCTTCTTTATCATGCTAAGAGGAGCAGGAAAAAGCAAAAAATTTCAGAATTGCACCTTGCAATGTGGAGAAATTACTGTTTGTGCATTTACAATATTCATTGATTTTTACCATTGAAAAACGTCCAGAAATGATTGAAGCTACTGACTGAATGAAAGTAACTGGCATCTCACTCTCTTTGAATCTTCTTTATCATGCTAAGAGGAGCAGGAAAAAGCAAAAAATTTCAGACTTGCACCTTGCAATGCGGAGAAATTACTGTTTGTGCATTTACAATATTCATTGATTTTTGCCATTGAAAAACGTCCAGAAATGATTGAAGGTACTGACTGAATGAAAGGTGCTGGCATCTCACTCTCTTTGAATCTTCTTTATCATGCTAAGAGGAGCAGGAAAAAGCAAAAAATTTCAGAATTGCACCTTGCAATGCGGAGAAATTACTGTTTGTGCATTTACAATATTCATTGGTTTTTGCCATTGAAAAACGTCCAGAAATGATTGAAGCTACTGACTGAATGAAAGGAGCTGGCATCTCACTCTCTTTGAATCTTCTTTATCATGCTAAGAGGAGCAGGAAAAAGCAAAAAATTTCAGAATTGCACCTTGCAATGCGGAGAAATTACAGTTTGTGCATTTACAATATTCATTGATTTTTGCCATTGAAAAACATCCAGAAATGATTGAAGCTACTGACTGAATGAAAGGAGCTGGCATCTCACTCTCTTTGAATCTTCTTTATCATGCTAAGAGGAGCAGGAAAAAGCAAAAAATTTCAGAATTGCACCTTGCAATGCGGAGAAATTACTGTTTGTGCATTTACAATATTCATTGATTTTTGCCATTGAAAAACATCATGTTATTCATATACCAGAAATGTTTGAAGCTACTGACTGAATGAAAGGAGCTGGCATCTCACTCTCTTTGAATCTTCTTTATCATGCTAAGAGGAGCAGGAAAAAGCAAAAAATTTCAGAATTGCACCTTGCAATGTGGAGAAATTACTGTTTGTGCATTTACAATATTCATTGATTTTTACCATTGAAAAACGTCCAGAAATGATTGAAGCTACTGACTGAATGAAAGTAACTGGCATCTCACTCTCTTTGAATCTTCTTTATCATGCTAAGAGGAGCAGGAAAAAGCAAAAAATTTCAGACTTGCACCTTGCAATGCGGAGAAATTACTGTTTGTGCATTTACAATATTCATTGATTTTTGCCATTGAAAAACATCATGTTATTCATATACCAGAAATGTTTGAAGCTACTGACTGAATGAAAGGAGCTGGCATCTCACTCTCTTTGAATCTTCTTTATCATGCTAAGAGGAGCAGGAAAAAGCAAAAAATTTCAGAATTGCACCTTGCAATGCGGAGAAATTACTGTTTGTGCATTTACAATATTCATTGATTTTTGCCATTGAAAAACGTCCAGAAATGATTGAAGCTACTGACTGAATGAAAGGAGCTGGCATCTCACTCTCTTTGAATCTTCTTTATCATGCTAAGAGGAGCAGGAAAAAGCAAAAAATTTCAGAATTGCACCTTGCAATGCGGAGAAATTACTATTTGTGCATTTACAATATTCATTGATTTTTGCCATTGAAAAACGTCCAGAAATGATTGAAGCTACTGACTGAATGAAAGGAGCTGGCATCTCACTCTCTTTGAATCTTCTTTATCATGCTAAGAGGAGCAGGAAAAATCAAAAAATTTCAGAATTGCACCTTGCAATGCGGAGAAATTACTGTTTGTGCATTTACAATATTCATTGATTTTTGCCATTGAAAAACATGTTATTCATATACCAGAAATGTTTGAAGCTACTGACTGAATGAAAGGAGCTGGCACCTCACTCTCTTTGAATCTTCTTTATCATGCTAAGAGGAGCGGGAAAAAGCAAAAAATTTCAGAATTGCACCTTGCAATGCGGAGAAATTACTGTTTGTGCATTTACAATATTCATTGATTTTTGCCATTGAAAAACATCCAGAAATGATTGAAGGTACTGACTGAATGAAAGGAGCTGGCATCTCACTCTCTTTGAATCTTCTTTATCATGCTAAGAGGAGCAGGAAAAAGCAAAAAATTTCAGAATTGCACCTTGCAATGCGGAGAAATTACTGTTTGTGCATTTACAATATTCATTGATTTTTGCCACTGAAAAACATCCAGAAATGATTGAAGCTACTGACTGAATGAAAGGAGCTGGCATCTCACTCTCTTTGAATCTTCTTTACCATGCTAAGAGGAGCAGGAAAAAGCAAAAAATTTCAGAATTGCACCTTGCAATGCGGAGAAATTACAGTTTGTGCATTTACAATATTCATTGATTTTTGCCATTGAAAAACATCCAGAAATGATTGAAGCTACTGACTGAATGAAAGGAGCTGGCATCTCACTCTCTTTGAATCTTCTTTATCATGCTAAGAGGAGCAGGAAAAAGCAAAAAATTTCAGAATTGCACCTTGCAATGCGGAGAAATTACTGTTTGTGCATTTACAATATTCATTGATTTTTGCCATTGAAAAACATCATGTTATTCATATACCAGAAATGTTTGAAGCTACTGACTGAATGAAAGGAGCTGGCATCTCACCCTCTTTGAATCTTCTTTATCATGCTAAGAGGAGCAGGAAAAAGCAAAAAATTTCAGAATTGCACCTTGCAATGTGGAGAAATTACTGTTTGTGCATTTACAATATTCATTGATTTTTACCATTGAAAAACGTCCAGAAATGATTGAAGCTACTGACTGAATGAAAGTAGCTGGCATCTCACTCTCTTTGAATCTTCTTTATCATGCTAAGAGGAGCAGGAAAAAGCAAAAAATTTCAGACTTGCACCTTGCAATGCGGAGAAATTACTGTTTGTGCATTTACAATATTCATTTATTTTTGCCATTGAAAAACATCATGTTATTCATATACCAGAAATGTTTGAAGCTACTGACTGAATGAAAGGAGCTGGCATCTCACTCTCTTTGAATCTTCTTTATCATGCTAAGAGGAGCAGGAAAAAGCAAAAAATTTCAGAATTGCACCTTGCAATGCGGAGAAATTACTGTTTGTGCATTTACAATATTCATTGATTTTTGCCATTGAAAAACATCCAGAAATGATTGAAGCTACTGACTGAATGAAAGGAGCTGGCATCTCACTCTCTTTGAATCTTCTTTATCATGCTAAGAGGAGCAGGAAAAAGCAAAAAATTTCAGAATTGCACCTTGCAATGCGGAGAAATTACTGTTTGTGCATTTACAATATTCATTGATTTTTGCCATTGAAAAACATCATGTTATTCATATACCAGAAATGTTTGAAGCTACTGACTGAATGAAAGGAGCTGACATCTCACTCTCTTTGAATCTTCTTTATCATGCTAAGAGGAGCAGGAAAAAGCAAAAAATTTCAGAATTGCACCTTGCAATGCGGAGAAATTACTGTTTGTGCATTTACAATATTCATTGATTTTTGCCATTGAAAAACATCCAGAAATGATTGAAGCTACTGACTGAATGAAAGGAGCTGGCATCTCACTCTCTTTGAATCTTCTTTATCATGCTAAGAGGAGCAGGAAAAAGCAAAAAATTTCAGAATTGCACCTTGCAATGCGGAGAAATTACTGTTTGTGCATTTACAATATTCATTGATTTTTGCCATTGAAAAACATCATGTTATTCATATACCAGAAATGTTTGAAGCTACTGACTGAATGAAAGGAGCTGGCATCTCACTCTCTTTGAATCTTCTTTATCATGCTAAGAGGAGCAGGAAAAAGCAAAAAATTTCAGAATTGCACCTTGCAATGCGGAGAAATTACTGTTTGTGCATTTACAATATTCATTGATTTTTGCCATTGAAAAACGTCCAGAAATGATTGAAGGTACTGACTGAATGAAAGGAGCTGGCATCTCACTCTCTTTGAATCTTCTTTATCATGCTAAGAGGAGCAGGAAAAAGCAAAAAATTTCAGAATTGCACCTTGCAATGCGGAGAAATTACTGTTTGTGCATTTACAATATTCATTGGTTTTTGCCATTGAAAAACGTCCAGAAATGATTGAAGCTACTGACTGAATGAAAGGAGCTGGCATCTCACTCTCTTTGAATCTTCTTTATCATGCTAAGAGGAGCAGGAAAAAGCAAAAAATTTCAGAATTGCACCTTGCAATGCGGAGAAATTACTGTTTGTGCATTTACAATATTCATTGATTTTTACCATTGAAAAACGTCCAGAAATGATTGAAGCTACTGACTGAATGAAAGTAGCTGGCATCTCACTCTCTTTGAATCTTCTTTATCATGCTAAGAGGAGCAGGAAAAAGCAAAAAATTTCAGACTTGCACCTTGCAATGCGGAGAAATTACTGTTTGTGCATTTACAATATTCATTGATTTTTGCCATTGAAAAACATCATGTTATTCATATACCAGAAATGTTTGAAGCTACTGACTGAATGAAAGGAGCTGGCATCTCACTCTCTTTGAATCTTCTTTATCATGCTAAGAGGAGCAGGAAAAAGCAAAAAATTTCAGAATTGCACCTTGCAATGCGGAGAAATTACTGTTTGTGCATTTACAATATTCATTGATTTTTGCCATTGAAAAACATCATGTTATTCATATACCAGAAATGTTTGAAGCTACTGACTGAATGAAAGGAGCTGGCATCTCACTCTCTTTGAATCTTCTTTATCATGCTAAGAGGAGCAGGAAAAAGCAAAAAATTTCAGAATTGCACCTTGCAATGTGGAGAAATTACTGTTTGTGCATTTACAATATTCATTGATTTTTACCATTGAAAAACGTCCAGAAATGATTGAAGCTACTGACTGAATGAAAGTAGATGGCATCTCACTCTCTTTGAATCTTCTTTATCATGCTAAGAGGAGCAGGAAAAAGCAAAAAATTTCAGACTTGCACCTTGCAATGCGGAGAAATTACTGTTTGTGCATTTACAATATTCATTGATTTTTGCCATTGAAAAACATCATGTTATTCATATACCAGAAATGTTTGAAGCTACTGACTGAATGAAAGGAGCTGGCATCTCACTCTCTTTGAATCTTCTTTATCATGCTAAGAGGAGCAGGAAAAAGCAAAAAATTTCAGAATTGCACCTTGCAATGCGGAGAAATTACTGTTTGTGCATTTACAATATTCATTGATTTTTGCCATTGAAAAACATCATGTTATTCATATACCAGAAATGATTGAAGCTACTGACTGAATGAAAGGAGCTGGCATCTCACTCTCTTTGAATCTTCTTTATCATGCTAAGAGGAGCAGGAAAAAGTAAAAAATTTCAGAATTGCACCTTGCAATGCGGAGAAATTACTGTTTGTGCATTTATAATATTCAATGATTTTTGCCATTGAAAAACGTCCAGAAATGATTGAAGCTACTGACTGAACGAAAGGAGCTGGCATCTCACTCTCTTTGAATCTTCTTTATCATGCTAAGAGGAGCAGGAAAAAGCAAAAAATTTCAGAATTGCACCTTGCAATGCGGAGAAATTACTGTTTGTGCATTTACAATTTTCATTGATTTTTGCCATTGAAAAACATCATGTTATTCATATACCAGAAATGTTTGAAGCTACTGACTGAATGAAAGGAGCTGACATCTCACTCTCTTTGAATCTTCTTTATCATGCTAAGAGGAGCAGGAAAAAGCAAAAAATTTCAGAATTGCACCTTGCAATGCGGAGAAATTACTGTTTGTGCATTTACAATATTCATTGATTTTTGCCATTGAAAAATGTCCAGAAATGATTGAAGCTACTGACTGAATGAAAGGAGCTGGCATCTCACTCTCTTTGAATCTTCTTTATCATGCTAAGAGGAGCAGGAAAAAGCAAAAAATTTCAGAATTGCACCTTGCAATGCGGAGAAATTACTGTTTGTGCATTTACAATATTCATTGATTTTTGCCATTGAAAAACATCCAGAAATGATTGAAGCTACTGACTGAATGAAAGGAGCTGGCATCTCACTCTCTTTGAATCTTCTTTATCATGCTAAGAGGAGCAGGAAAAAGCAAAAAATTTCAGAATTGCACCTTGCAATGCGGAGAAATTACTGTTTGTGCATTTACAATATTCATTGATTTTTGCCATTGAAAAACATCATGTTATTCATATACCAGAAATGTTTGAAGCTACTGACTGAATGAAAGGAGCTGACATCTCACTCTCTTTGAATCTTCTTTATCATGCTAAGAGGAGCAGGAAAAAGCAAAAAATTTCAGAATTGCACCTTGCAATGCGGAGAAATTACTGTTTGTGCATTTACAATATTCATTGATTTTTGCCATTGAAAAACGTCCAGAAATGATTGAAGCTACTGACTGAATGAAAGGAGCTGGCATCTCACTCTCTTTGAATCTTCTTTATCATGCTAAGAGGAGCAGGAAAAAGCAAAAAATTTCAGAATTGCACCTTGCAATGCGGAGAAATTACTGTTTGTGCATTTACAATATTCATTGATTTTTGCCATTGAAAAACATGTTATTCATATACCAGAAATGTTTGAAGCTACTGACTGAATGAAAGGAGCTGGCACCTCACTCTCTTTGAATCTTCTTTATCATGCTAAGAGGAGCGGGAAAAAGCAAAAAATTTCAGAATTGCACCTTGCAATGCGGAGAAATTAGTTTGTGCATTTACAATATTCATTGATTTTTGCCATTGAAAAACGTCCAGAAATGATTGAAGGTACTGACTGAATGAAAGGAGCTGGCATCTCACTCTCTTTGAATCTTCTTTATCATGCTAAGAGGAGCAGGAAAAAGCAAAAAATTTCAGAATTGCACCTTGCAATGCGGAGAAATTACTGTTTGTGCATTTACAATATTCATTGGTTTTTGCCATTGAAAAACGTCCAGAAATGATTGAAGCTACTGACTGAACGAAAGGAGCTGGCATCTCACTCTCTTTGAATCTTCTTTATCATGCTAAGAGGAGCAGGAAAAAGCAAAAAATTTCAGAATTGCACCTTGCAATGCGGAGAAATTACTGTTTGTGCATTTACAATATTCATTGATTTTTGCCATTGAAAAACATCATGTTATTCATATACCAGAAATGTTTGAAGCTACTGACTGAATGAAAGGAGCTGACATCTCACTCTCTTTGAATCTTCTTTATCATGCTAAGAGGAGCAGGAAAAAGCAAAAAATTTCAGAATTGCACCTTGCAATGCGGAGAAATTACTGTTTGTGCATTTACAATATTCATTGATTTTTGCCATTGAAAAACGTCCAGAAATGATTGAAGCTACTGACTGAATGAAAGGAGCTGGCATCTCACTCTCTTTGAATCTTCTTTATCATGCTAAGAGGAGCAGGAAAAAGCAAAAAATTTCAGAATTGCACCTTGCAATGCGGAGAAATTACTGTTTGTGCATTTACAATATTCATTGATTTTTGCCATTGAAAAACATGTTATTCATATACCAGAAATGTTTGAAGCTACTGACTGAATGAAAGGAGCTGGCACCTCACTCTCTTTGAATCTTCTTTATCATGCTAAGAGGAGCGGGAAAAAGCAAAAAATTTCAGAATTGCACCTTGCAATGCGGAGAAATTACTGTTTGTGCATTTACAATATTCATTGATTTTTGCCATTGAAAAACGTCCAGAAATGATTGAAGGTACTGACTGAATGAAAGGAGCTGGCATCTCACTCTCTTTGAATCTTCTTTATCATGCTAAGAGGAGCAGGAAAAAGCAAAAAATTTCAGAATTGCACCTTGCAATGCGGAGAAATTACTGTTTGTGCATTTACAATATTCATTGGTTTTTGCCATTGAAAAACGTCCAGAAATGATTGAAGCTACTGACTGAATGAAAGGAGCTGGCATCTCACTCTCTTTGAATCTTCTTTATCATGCTAAGAGGAGCAGGAAAAAGCAAAAAATTTCAGAATTGCACGTTGCAATGCGGAGAAATTACAGTTTGTGCATTTACAATATTCATTGATTTTTGCCATTGAAAAACATCCAGAAATGATTGAAGCTACTGACTGAATGAAAGGAGCTGGCATCTCACTCTCTTTGAATCTTCTTTATCATGCTAAGAGGAGCAGGAAAAAGCAAAAAATTTCAGAATTGCACCTTGCAATGCGGAGAAATTACTGTTTGTGCATTTACAATATTCATTGATTTTTGCCATTGAAAAACATCATGTTATTCATATACCAGAAATGTTTGAAGCTACTGACTGAATGAAAGGAGCTGGCATCTCACTCTCTTTGAATCTTCTTTATCATGCTAAGAGGAGCAGGAAAAAGCAAAAAATTTCAGAATTGCACCTTGCAATGTGGAGAAATTACTGTTTGTGCATTTACAATATTCATTGATTTTTACCATTGAAAAACGTCCAGAAATGATTGAAGCTACTGACTGAATGAAAGTAGCTGGCATCTCACTCTCTTTGAATCTTCTTTATCATGCTAAGAGGAGCAGGAAAAAGCAAAAAATTTCAGACTTGCACCTTGCAATGCGGAGAAATTACTGTTTGTGCATTTACAATATTCATTGATTTTTGCCATTGAAAAACATCATGTTATTCATATACCAGAAATGTTTGAAGCTACTGACTGAATGAAAGGAGCTGGCATCTCACTCTCTTTGAATCTTCTTTATCATGCTAAGAGGAGCAGGAAAAAGCAAAAAATTTCAGAATTGCACCTTGCAATGCGGAGAAATTACTGTTTGTGCATTTACAATATTCATTGATTTTTGCCATTGAAAAACATCATGTTATTCATATACCAGAAATGTTTGAAGCTACTGACTGAATGAAAGGAGCTGGCATCTCACTCTCTTTGAATCTTCTTTATCATGCTAAGAGGAGCAGGAAAAAGCAAAAAATTTCAGAATTGCACCTTGCAATGTGGAGAAATTACTGTTTGTGCATTTACAATATTCATTGATTTTTACCATTGAAAAACGTCCAGAAATGATTGAAGCTACTGACTGAATGAAAGTAGCTGGCATCTCACTCTCTTTGAATCTTCTTTATCATGCTAAGAGGAGCAGGAAAAAGCAAAAAAATTTCAGACTTGCACCTTGCAATGCGGAGAAATTACTGTTTGTGCATTTACAATATTCATTGATTTTTGCCATTGAAAAACATCATGTTATTCATATACCAGAAATGTTTGAAGCTACTGACTGAATGAAAGGAGCTGGCATCTCACTCTCTTTGAATCTTCTTTATCATGCTAAGAGGAGCAGGAAAAAGCAAAAAATTTCAGAATTGCACCTTGCAATGCGGAGAAATTACTGTTTGTGCATTTACAATATTCATTGATTTTTGCCATTGAAAAACATCATGTTATTCATATACCAGAAATGTTTGAAGCTACTGACTGAATGAAAGGAGCTGACATCTCACTCTCTTTGAATCTTCTTTATCATGCTAAGAGGAGCAGGAAAAAGCAAAAAATTTCAGAATTGCACCTTGCAATGCGGAGAAATTACTGTTTGTGCATTTACAATATTCATTGATTTTTGCCATTGAAAAACATCCAGAAATGATTGAAGCTACTGACTGAATGAAAGGAGCTGGCATCTCACTCTCTTTGAATCTTCTTTATCATGCTAAGAGGAGCAGGAAAAAGCAAAAAATTTCAGAATTGCACCTTGCAATGCGGAGAAATTACTGTTTGTGCATTTACAATATTCATTGATTTTTGCCATTGAAAAACATCATGTTATTCATATACCAGAAATGTTTGAAGCTACTGACTGAATGAAAGGAGCTGGCATCTCACTCTCTTTGAATCTTCTTTATCATGCTAAGAGGAGCAGGAAAAAGCAAAAAATTTCAGAATTGCACCTTGCAATGCGGAGAAATTACTGTTTGTGCATTTACAATATTCATTGATTTTTGCCATTGAAAAACATCATGTTATTCATATACCAGAAATGTTTGAAGCTACTGACTGAATGAAAGGAGCTGGCACCTCACTCTCTTTGAATCTTCTTTATCATGCTAAGAGGAGCGGGAAAAAGCAAAAAATTTCAGAATTGCACCTTGCAATGCGGAGAAATTAGTTTGTGCATTTACAATATTC
Source organism: Phyllobates terribilis (assembly GCF_046119375.1). Classification (NCBI taxonomy): domain Eukaryota; kingdom Metazoa; phylum Chordata; class Amphibia; order Anura; family Dendrobatidae; genus Phyllobates; species Phyllobates terribilis. The sequence continues at coordinate 64,786 of NW_027365345.1, forward strand.
ATTGATTTTTGCCATTGAAAAACGTCCAGAAATGATTGAAGGTACTGACTGAATGAAAGGAGCTGGCATCTCACTCTCTTTGAATCTTCTTTATCATGCTAAGAGGAGCAGGAAAAAGCAAAAAATTTCAGAATTGCACCTTGCAATGCGGAGAAATTACTGTTTGTGCATTTACAATATTCATTGGTTTTTGCCATTGAAAAACGTCCAGAAATGATTGAAGCTACTGACTGAACGAAAGGAGCTGGCATCTCACTCTCTTTGAATCTTCTTTATCATGCTAAGAGGAGCAGGAAAAAGCAAAAAATTTCAGAATTGCACCTTGCAATGCGGAGAAATTACTGTTTGTGCATTTACAATATTCATTGATTTTTGCCATTGAAAAACATCATGTTATTCATATACCAGAAATGTTTGAAGCTACTGACTGAATGAAAGGAGCTGACATCTCACTCTCTTTGAATCTTCTTTATCATGCTAAGAGGAGCAGGAAAAAGCAAAAAATTTCAGAATTGCACCTTGCAATGCGGAGAAATTACTGTTTGTGCATTTACAATATTCATTGATTTTTGCCATTGAAAAACGTCCAGAAATGATTGAAGCTACTGACTGAATGAAAGGAGCTGGCATCTCACTCTCTTTGAATCTTCTTTATCATGCTAAGAGGAGCAGGAAAAAGCAAAAAATTTCAGAATTGCACCTTGCAATGCGGAGAAATTACTGTTTGTGTATTTACAATATTCATTGATTTTTGCCATTGAAAAACATGTTATTCATATACCAGAAATGTTTGAAGCTACTGACTGAATGAAAGGAGCTGGCACCTCACTCTCTTTGAATCTTCTTTATCATGCTAAGAGGAGCGGGAAAAAGCAAAAAATTTCAGAATTGCACCTTGCAATGCGGAGAAATTACTGTTTGTGCATTTACAATATTCATTGATTTTTGCCATTGAAAAACGTCCAGAAATGATTGAAGGTACTGACTGAATGAAAGGAGCTGGCATCTCACTCTCTTTGAATCTTCTTTATCATGCTAAGAGGAGCAGGAAAAAGCAAAAAATTTCAGAATTGCACCTTGCAATGCGGAGAAATTACTGTTTGTGCATTTACAATATTCATTGGTTTTTGCCATTGAAAAACGTCCAGAAATGATTGAAGCTACTGACTGAATGAAAGGAGCTGGCATCTCACTCTCTTTGAATCTTCTTTATCATGCTAAGAGGAGCAGGAAAAAGCAAAAAATTTCAGAATTGCACCTTGCAATGCGGAGAAATTACAGTTTGTGCATTTACAATATTCATTGATTTTTGCCATTGAAAAACATCCAGAAATGATTGAAGCTACTGACTGAATGAAAGGAGCTGGCATCTCACTCTCTTTGAATCTTCTTTATCATGCTAAGAGGAGCAGGAAAAAGCAAAAAATTTCAGAATTGCACCTTGCAATGCGGAGAAATTACTGTTTGTGCATTTACAATATTCATTGATTTTTGCCATTGAAAAACATCATGTTATTCATATACCAGAAATGTTTGAAGCTACTGACTGAATGAAAGGAGCTGGCATCTCACTCTCTTTGAATCTTCTTTATCATGCTAAGAGGAGCAGGAAAAAGCAAAAAATTTCAGAATTGCACCTTGCAATGTGGAGAAATTACTGTTTGTGCATTTACAATATTCATTGATTTTTACCATTGAAAAACGTCCAGAAATGATTGAAGCTACTGACTGAATGAAAGTAGCTGGCATCTCACTCTCTTTGAATCTTCTTTATCATGCTAAGAGGAGCAGGAAAAAGCAAAAAATTTCAGACTTGCACCTTGCAATGCGGAGAAATTACTGTTTGTGCATTTACAATATTCATTGATTTTTGCCATTGAAAAACATCATGTTATTCATATACCAGAAATGTTTGAAGCTACTGACTGAATGAAAGGAGCTGGCATCTCACTCTCTTTGAATCTTCTTTATCATGCTAAGAGGAGCAGGAAAAAGCAAAAAATTTCAGAATTGCACCTTGCAATGCGGAGAAATTACTGTTTGTGCATTTACAATATTCATTGATTTTTGCCATTGAAAAACATCATGTTATTCATATACCAGAAATGTTTGAAGCTACTGACTGAATGAAAGGAGCTGGCATCTCACTCTCTTTGAATCTTCTTTATCATGCTAAGAGGAGCAGGAAAAAGCAAAAAATTTCAGAATTGCACCTTGCAATGTGGAGAAATTACTGTTTGTGCATTTACAATATTCATTGATTTTTACCATTGAAAAACGTCCAGAAATGATTGAAGCTACTGACTGAATGAAAGTAGCTGGCATCTCACTCTCTTTGAATCTTCTTTATCATGCTAAGAGGAGCAGGAAAAAGCAAAAAAATTTCAGACTTGCACCTTGCAATGCGGAGAAATTACTGTTTGTGCATTTACAATATTCATTGATTTTTGCCATTGAAAAACATCATGTTATTCATATACCAGAAATGTTTGAAGCTACTGACTGAATGAAAGGAGCTGGCATCTCACTCTCTTTGAATCTTCTTTATCATGCTAAGAGGAGCAGGAAAAAGCAAAAAATTTCAGAATTGCACCTTGCAATGCGGAGAAATTACTGTTTGTGCATTTACAATATTCATTGATTTTTGCCATTGAAAAACATCATGTTATTCATATACCAGAAATGTTTGAAGCCACTGACTGAATGAAAGGAGCTGACATCTCACTCTCTTTGAATCTTCTTTATCATGCTAAGAGGAGCAGGAAAAAGCAAAAAATTTCAGAATTGCACCTTGCAATGCGGAGAAATTACTGTTTGTGCATTTACAATATTCATTGATTTTTGCCATTGAAAAACATCCAGAAATGATTGAAGCTACTGACTGAATGAAAGGAGCTGGCATCTCACTCTCTTTGAATCTTCTTTATCATGCTAAGAGGAGCAGGAAAAAGCAAAAAATTTCAGAATTGCACCTTGCAATGCGGAGAAATTACTGTTTGTGCATTTACAATATTCATTGATTTTTGCCATTGAAAAACATCATGTTATTCATATACCAGAAATGTTTGAAGCTACTGACTGAATGAAAGGAGCTGGCATCTCACTCTCTTTGAATCTTCTTTATCATGCTAAGAGGAGCAGGAAAAAGCAAAAAATTTCAGAATTGCACCTTGCAATGCGGAGAAATTACTGTTTGTGCATTTACAATATTCATTGATTTTTGCCATTGAAAAACATCATGTTATTCATATACCAGAAATGTTTGAAGCTACTGACTGAATGAAAGGAGCTGGCATCTCACTCTCTTTGAATCTTCTTTATCATGCTAAGAGGAGCAGGAAAAAGCAAAAAATTTCAGAATTGCACCTTGCAATGTGGAGAAATTACTGTTTGTGCATTTACAATATTCATTGATTTTTACCATTGAAAAACGTCCAGAAATGATTGAAGCTACTGACTGAATGAAAGTAACTGGCATCTCACTCTCTTTGAATCTTCTTTATCATGCTAAGAGGAGCAGGAAAAAGCAAAAAATTTCAGACTTGCACCTTGCAATGCGGAGAAATTACTGTTTGTGCATTTACAATATTCATTGATTTTTGCCATTGAAAAACATCATGTTATTCATATACCAGAAATGTTTGAAGCTACTGACTGAATGAAAGGAGCTGGCATCTCACTCTCTTTGAATCTTCTTTATCATGCTAAGAGGAGCAGGAAAAAGCAAAAAATTTCAGAATTGCACCTTGCAATGCGGAGAAATTACTGTTTGTGCATTTACAATATTCATTGATTTTTGCCATTGAAAAACGTCCAGAAATGATTGAAGCTACTGACTGAATGAAAGGAGCTGGCATCTCACTCTCTTGGAATCTTCTTTATCATGCTAAGAGGAGCAGGAAAAAGCAAAAAATTTCAGAATTGCACCTTGCAATGCGGAGAAATTACTGTTTGTGCATTTACAATATTCATTGATTTTTGCCATTGAAAAACATCCAGAAATGATTGAAGCTACTGACTGAATGAAAGGAGCTGGCATCTCACTCTCTTTGAATCTTCTTTATCATGCTAAGAGGAGCAGGAAAAATCAAAAAATTTCAGAATTGCACCTTGCAATGCGGAGAAATTACTGTTTGTGCATTTACAATATTCATTGATTTTTGCCATTGAAAAACATGTTATTCATATACCAGAAATGTTTGAAGCTACTGACTGAATGAAAGGAGCTGGCACCTCACTCTCTTTGAATCTTCTTTATCATGCTAAGAGGAGCGGGAAAAAGCAAAAAATTTCAGAATTGCACATTGCAATGCGGAGAAATTACTGTTTGTGCATTTACAATATTCATTGATTTTTGCCATTGAAAAACGTCCAGAAATGATTGAAGGTACTGACTGAATGAAAGGAGCTGGCATCTCACTCTCTTTGAATCTTCTTTATCATGCTAAGAGGAGCAGGAAAAAGCAAAAAATTTCAGAATTGCACCTTGCAATGCGGAGAAATTACTGTTTGTGCATTTACAATATTCATTGATTTTTGCCACTGAAAAACGTCCAGAAATGATTGAAGCTACTGACTGAATGAAAGGAGCTGGCATCTCACTCTCTTTGAATCTTCTTTATCATGCTAATAGGAGCAGGAAAAAGCAAAAAATTTCAGAATTGCACCTTGCAATGTGGAGAAATTACTGTTTGTGCATTTACAATATTCATTGATTTTTACCATTGAAAAACGTCCAGAAATGATTGAAGCTACTGACTGAATGAAAGTAGCTGGCATCTCACTCTCTTTGAATCTTCTTTATCATGCTAAGAGGAGCAGGAAAAAGCAAAAAATTTCAGACTTGCACCTTGCAATGCGGAGAAATTACTGTTTGTGCATTTACAATATTCATTGATTTTTGCCATTGAAAAACATCGTTATTCATATACCAGAAATGTTTGAAGCTACTGACTGAATGAAAGGAGCTGGCATCTCACTCTCTTTGAATCTTCTTTATCATGCTAAGAGGAGCAGGAAAAAGCAAAAAATTTCAGAATTGCACCTTGCAATGCGGAGAAATTACTGTTTGTGCATTTACAATATTCATTGATTTTTGCCATTGAAAAACATCATGTTATTCATATACCAGAAATGTTTGAAGCTACTGACTGAATGAAAGGAGCTGGCATCTCACTCTCTTTGAATCTTCTTTATCATGCTAAGAGGAGCAGGAAAAAGCAAAAAATTTCAGAATTGCACCTTGCAATGCGGAGAAATTACTCTTTGTGCTTTTACAATATTCATTGATTTTTGCCATTGAAAAACGTCCAGAAATGATTGAAGCTACTGACTGAATGAAAGGAGCTGGCATCTCACTCTCTTTGAATCTTCTTTATCATGGTAAGAGGAGCAGGAAAAATCAAAAAATTTCAGAATTGCACCTTGCAATGCGGAGAAATTACTGTTTGTGCATTTACAATATTCATTGATTTTTGCCATTGAAAAACATGTTATTCATATACCAGAAATGTTTGAAGCTACTGACTGAATGAAAGGAGCTGGCACCTCACTCTCTTTGAATCTTCTTTATCATGCTAAGAGGAGCGGGAAAAAGCAAAAAATTTCAGAATTGCACCTTGCAATGCGGAGAAATTACTGTTTGTGCATTTACAATATTCATTGATTTTTGCCATTGAAAAACGTCCAGAAATGATTGAAGCTACTGACTGAATGAAAGGAGCTGGCATCTCACTCTCTTTGAATCTTCTTTATCATGCTAAGAGGAGCAGGAAAAAGCAAAAAATTTCAGAATTGCACCTTGCAATGCGGAGAAATTACTGTTTGTGCATTTACAATATTCATTGATTTTTGCCATTGAAAAACGTCCAGAAATGATTGAAGCTACTGACTGAATGAAAGGAGCTGGCATCTCACTCTCTTTGAATCTTCTTTATCATGCTAGGAGGAGCAGGAAAAAGCAAAAAATTTCAGAATTGCACCTTGCAATGCGGAGAAATTACAGTTTGTGCATTTACAATATTCATTGATTTTTGCCATTGAAAAACATCCAGAAATGATTGAAGCTACTGACTGAATGAAAGGAGCTGGCATCTCACTCTCTTTGAATCTTCTTTATCATGCTAAGAGGAGCAGGAAAAAGCAAAAAATTTCAGAATTGCACCTTGCAATGCGGAGAAATTACTGTTTGTGCATTTACAATATTCATTGATTTTTGCCATTGAAAAACATCATGTTATTCATATACCAGAAATGTTTGAAGCTACTGACTGAATGAAAGGAGCTGGCATCTCACTCTCTTTGAATCTTCTTTATCATGCTAAGAGGAGCAGGAAAAAGCAAAAAATTTCAGAATTGCACCTTGCAATGTGGAGAAATTACTGTTTGTGCATTTACAATATTCATTGATTTTTACCATTGAAAGACGTCCAGAAATGATTGAAGCTACTGACTGAATGAAAGTAGCTGGCATCTCACTCTCTTCGAATCTTCTTTATCATGCTAAGAGGAGCAGGAAAAAGCAAAAAATTTCAGACTTGCACCTTGCAATGCGGAGAAATTACTGTTTGTGCATTTACAATATTCATTGATTTTTGCCATTGAAAAACGTCCAGAAATGATTGAAGGTACTGACTGAATGAAAGGAGCTGGCATCTCACTCTCTTTGAATCTTCTTTATCATGCTAAGAGGAGCAGGAAAAAACAAAAATTTCAGAATTGCACCTTGCAATGCGGAGAAATTACTGTTTGTGCATTTACAATATTCATTGATTTTTGCCACTGAAAAACGTCCAGAAATGATTGAAGCTACTGACTGAATGAAAGGAGCTGGCATCTCACTCTCTTTGAATCTTCTTTATCATGCTAAGAGGAGCAGGAAAAAGCAAAAAATTTCAGAATTGCACCTTGCAATGCGGAGAAATTACAGTTTGTGCATTTACAATATTTATTGATTTTTGCCATTGAAAAACATCCAGAAATGATTGAAGCTACTGACTGAATGAAAGGAGCTGGCATCTCACTCTCTTTGAATCTTCTTTATCATGCTAAGAGGAGCAGGAAAAAGCAAAAAATTTCAGAATTGCACCTTGCAATGCGGAGAAATTACTGTTTGTGCATTTACAATATTCATTGATTTTTGCCATTGAAAAACATCATGTTATTCATATACCAGAAATGTTTGAAGCTACTGACTGAATGAAAGGAGCTGGCATCTCACTCTCTTTGAATCTTCTTTATCATGCTAAGAGGAGCAGGAAAAAGCAAAAAATTTCAGAATTGCACCTTGCAATGTGGAGAAATTACTGTTTGTGCATTTACAATATTCATTGATTTTTACCATTGAAAAACGTCCAGAAATGATTGAAGCTACTGACTGAATGAAAGTAGCTGGCATCTCACTCTCTTTGAATCTTCTTTATCATGCTAAGAGGAGCAGGAAAAAGCAAAAAATCTCAGACTTGCACCTTGCAATGCGGAGAAATTACTGTTTGTGCATTTACAATATTCATTGATTTTTGCCATTGAAAAACATCATGTTATTCATATACCAGAAATGTTTGAAGCTACTGACTGAATGAAAGGAGCTGGCATCTCACTCTCTTTGAATCTTCTTTATCATGCTAAGAGGAGCAGGAAAAAGCAAAAAATTTCAGAATTGCACCTTGCAATGCGGAGAAATTACTGTTTGTGCATTTACAATATTCATTGATTTTTGCCATTGAAAAACATCATGTTATTCATATACCAGAAATGTTTGAAGCTACTGACTGAATGAAAGGAGCTGGCATCTCACTCTCTTTGAATCTTCTTTATCATGCTAAGAGGAGCAGGAAAAAGCAAAAAATTTCAGAATTGCACCTTGCAATGCGGAGAAATTACTGTTTGTGCATTTACAATATTCATTGATTTTTGCCATTGAAAAACGTCCAGAAATGATTGAAGCTACTGACTGAATGAAAGGAGCTGGCATCTCACTCTCTTGGAATCTTCTTTATCATGCTAAGAGGAGCAGGAAAAAGCAAAAAATTTCAGAATTGCACCTTGCAATGCGGAGAAATTACTGTTTGTGCATTTACAATATTCATTGATTTTTGCCATTGAAAAACATCCAGAAATGATTGAAGCTACTGACTGAATGAAAGGAGCTGGCATCTCACTCTCTTTGAATCTTCTTTATCATGCTAAGAGGAGCAGGAAAAATCAAAAAATTTCAGAATTGCACCTTGCAATGCGGAGAAATTACTGTTTGTGCATTTACAATATTCATTGATTTTTGCCATTGAAAAACATGTTATTCATATACCAGAAATGTTTGAAGCTACTGACTGAATGAAAGGAGCTGGCACCTCACTCTCTTTGAATCTTCTTTATCATGCTAAGAGGAGCGGGAAAAAGCAAAAAATTTCAGAATTGCACCTTGCAATGCGGAGAAATTACTGTTTGTGCATTTACAATATTCATTGATTTTTGCCATTGAAAAACGTCCAGAAATGATTGAAGGTACTGACTGAATGAAAGGAGCTGGCATCTCACTCTCTTTGAATCTTCTTTATCATGCTAAGAGGAGCAGGAAAAAGCAAAAAATTTCAGAATTGCACCTTGCAATGCGGAGAAATTACTGTTTGTGCATTTACAATATTCATTGATTTTTGCCACTGAAAAACGTCCAGAAATGATTGAAGCTACTGACTGAATGAAAGGAGCTGGCATCTCACTCTCTTTGAATCTTCTTTATCATGCTAATAGGAGCAGGAAAAAGCAAAAAATTTCAGAATTGCACCTTGCAATGTGGAGAAATTACTGTTTGTGCATTTACAATATTCATTGATTTTTACCATTGAAAAACGTCCAGAAATGATTGAAGCTACTGACTGAATGAAAGTAGCTGGCATCTCACTCTCTTTGAATCTTCTTTATCATGCTAAGAGGAGCAGGAAAAAGCAAAAAATTTCAGACTTGCACCTTGCAATGCGGAGAAATTACTGTTTGTGCATTTACAATATTCATTGATTTTTGCCATTGAAAAACATCGTTATTCATATACCAGAAATGTTTGAAGCTACTGACTGAATGAAAGGAGCTGGCATCTCACTCTCTTTGAATCTTCTTTATCATGCTAAGAGGAGCAGGAAAAAGCAAAAAATTTCAGAATTGCACCTTGCAATGCGGAGAAATTACTGTTTGTGCATTTACAATATTCATTGATTTTTGCCATTGAAAAACATCATGTTATTCATATACCAGAAATGTTTGAAGCTACTGACTGAATGAAAGGAGCTGGCATCTCACTCTCTTTGAATCTTCTTTATCATGCTAAGAGGAGCAGGAAAAAGCAAAAAATTTCAGAATTGCACCTTGCAATGCGGAGAAATTACTCTTTGTGCTTTTACAATATTCATTGATTTTTGCCATTGAAAAACGTCCAGAAATGATTGAAGCTACTGACTGAATGAAAGGAGCTGGAATCTCACTCTCTTTGAATCTTCTTTATCATGCTAAGAGGAGCAGGAAAAATCAAAAAATTTCAGAATTGCACCTTGCAATGCGGAGAAATTACTGTTTGTGCATTTACAATATTCATTGATTTTTGCCATTGAAAAACATGTTATTCATATACCAGAAATGTTTGAAGCTACTGACTGAATGAAAGGAGCTGGCACCTCACTCTCTTTGAATCTTCTTTATCATGCTAAGAGGAGCGGGAAAAAGCAAAAAATTTCAGAATTGCACCTTGCAATGCGGAGAAATTACTGTTTGTGCATTTACAATATTCATTGATTTTTGCCATTGAAAAACGTCCAGAAATGATTGAAGCTACTGACTGAATGAAAGGAGCTGGCATCTCACTCTCTTTGAATCTTCTTTATCATGCTAAGAGGAGCAGGAAAAAGCAAAAAATTTCAGAATTGCACCTTGCAATGCGGAGAAATTACTGTTTGTGCATTTACAATATTCATTGATTTTTGCCATTGAAAAACGTCCAGAAATGATTGAAGCTACTGACTGAATGAAAGGAGCTGGCATCTCACTCTCTTTGAATCTTCTTTATCATGCTAAGAGGAGCAGGAAAAAGCAAAAAATTTCAGAATTGCACCTTGCAATGCGGAGAAATTACAGTTTGTGCATTTACAATATTCATTGATTTTTGCCATTGAAAAACATCCAGAAATGATTGAAGCTACTGACTGAATGAAAGGAGCTGGCATCTCACTCTCTTTGAATCTTCTTTATCATGCTAAGAGGAGCAGGAAAAAGCAAAAAATTTCAGAATTGCACCTTGCAATGCGGAGAAATTACTGTTTGTGCATTTACAATATTCATTGATTTTTGCCATTGAAAAACATCATGTTATTCATATACCAGAAATGTTTGAAGCTACTGACTGAATGAAAGGAGCTGGCATCTCACTCTCTTTGAATCTTCTTTATCATGCTAAGAGGAGCAGGAAAAAGCAAAAAATTTCAGAATTGCACCTTGCAATGTGGAGAAATTACGGTTTGTGCATTTACAATATTCATTGATTTTTACCATTGAAAGACGTCCAGAAATGATTGAAGCTACTGACTGAATGAAAGTAGCTGGCATCTCACTCTCTTCGAATCTTCTTTATCATGCTAAGAGGAGCAGGAAAAAGCAAAAAATTTCAGACTTGCACCTTGCAATGCGGAGAAATTACTGTTTGTGCATTTACAATATTCATTGATTTTTGCCATTGAAAAACGTCCAGAAATGATTGAAGGTACTGACTGAATGAAAGGAGCTGGCATCTCACTCTCTTTGAATCTTCTTTATCATGCTAAGAGGAGCAGGAAAAAGCAAAAAATTTCAGAATTGCACCTTGCAATGCGGAGAAATTACTGTTTGTGCATTTACAATATTCATTGATTTTTGCCACTGAAAAACGTCCAGAAATGATTGAAGCTACTGACTGAATGAAAGGAGCTGGCATCTCACTCTCTTTGAATCTTCTTTATCATGCTAAGAGGAGCAGGAAAAAGCAAAAAATTTCAGAATTGCACCTTGCAATGCGGAGAAATTACAGTTTGTGCATTTACAATATTTATTGATTTTTGCCATTGAAAAACATCCAGAAATGATTGAAGCTACTGACTGAATGAAAGGAGCTGGCATCTCACTCTCTTTGAATCTTCTTTATCATGCTAAGAGGAGCAGGAAAAAGCAAAAAATTTCAGAATTGCACCTTGCAATGCGGAGAAATTACTGTTTGTGCATTTACAATATTCATTGATTTTTGCCATTGAAAAACATCATGTTATTCATATACCAGAAATGATTGAAGCTACTGACTGAATGAAAGGAGCTGGCATCTCACTCTCTTTGAATCTTCTTTATCATGCTAAGAGGAGCAGGAAAAAGCAAAAAATTTCAGAATTGCACCTTGCAATGCGGAGAAATTACAGTTTGTGCATTTACAATATTTATTGATTTTTGCCATTGAAAAACATCCAGAAATGATTGAAGCTACTGACTGAATGAAAGGAGCTGGCATCTCACTCTCTTTGAATCTTCTTTATCATGCTAAGAGGAGCAGGAAAAAGCAAAAAATTTCAGAATTGCACCTTGCAATGCGGAGAAATTACTGTTTGTGCATTTACAATATTCATTGATTTTTGCCATTGAAAAACATCATGTTATTCATATACCAGAAATGTTTGAAGCTACTGACTGAATGAAAGGAGCTGGCATCTCACTCTCTTTGAATCTTCTTTATCATGCTAAGAGGAGCAGGAAAAAGCAAAAAATTTCAGAATTGCACCTTGCAATGCGGAGAAATTACTGTTTGTGCATTTACAATATTCATTGATTTTTGCCATTGAAAAACATCATGTTATTCATATACCAGAAATGTTTGAAGCTACTGACTGAATGAAAGGAGCTGGCATCTCACTCTCTTTGAATCTTCTTTATCATGCTAAGAGGAGCAGGAAAAAGCAAAAAATTTCAGAATTGCACCTTGCAATGCGGAGAAATTACTCTTTGTGCTTTTACAATATTCATTGATTTTTGCCATTGAAAAACGTCCAGAAATGATTGAAGCTACTGACTGAATGAAAGGAGCTGGCATCTCACTCTCTTTGAATCTTCTTTATCATGCTAAGAGGAGCAGGAAAAATCAAAAAATTTCAGAATTGCACCTTGCAATGCGGAGAAATTACTGTTTGTGCATTTACAATATTCATTGATTTTTGCCATTGAAAAACATGTTATTCATATACCAGAAATGTTTGAAGCTACTGACTGAATGAAAGGAGCTGGCACCTCACTCTCTTTGAATCTTCTTTATCATGCTAAGAGGAGCGGGAAAAAGCAAAAAATTTCAGAATTGCACCTTGCAATGCGGAGAAATTACTGTTTGTGCATTTACAATATTCATTGATTTTTGCCATTGAAAAACGTCCAGAAATGATTGAAGCTACTGACTGAATGAAAGGAGCTGGCATCTCACTCTCTTTGAATCTTCTTTATCATGCTAAGAGGAGCAGGAAAAAGCAAAAAATTTCAGAATTGCACCTTGCAATGCGGAGAAATTACTGTTTGTGCATTTACAATATTCATTGATTTTTGCCATTGAAAAACGTCCAGAAATGATTGAAGCTACTGACTGAATGAAAGGAGCTGGCATCTCACTCTCTTTGAATCTTCTTTATCATGCTAAGAGGAGCAGGAAAAAGCAAAAAATTTCAGAATTGCACCTTGCAATGCGGAGAAATTACAGTTTGTGCATTTACAATATTCATTGATTTTTGCCATTGAAAAACATCCAGAAATGATTGAAGCTACTGACTGAATGAAAGGAGCTGGCATCTCACTCTCTTTGAATCTTCTTTATCATGCTAAGAGGAGCAGGAAAAAGCAAAAAATTTCAGAATTGCACCTTGCAATGCGGAGAAATTACTGTTTGTGCATTTACAATATTCATTGATTTTTGCCATTGAAAAACATCATGTTATTCATATACCAGAAATGTTTGAAGCTACTGACTGAATGAAAGGAGCTGGCATCTCACTCTCTTTGAATCTTCTTTATCATGCTAAGAGGAGCAGGAAAAAGCAAAAAAATTCAGAATTGCACCTTGCAATGTGGAGAAATTACTGTTTGTGCATTTACAATATTCATTGATTTTTACCATTGAAAGACGTCCAGAAATGATTGAAGCTACTGACTGAATGAAAGTAGCTGGCATCTCACTCTCTTCGAATCTTCTTTATCATGCTAAGAGGAGCAGGAAAAAGCAAAAAATTTCAGACTTGCACCTTGCAATGCGGAGAAATTACTGTTTGTGCATTTACAATATTCATTGATTTTTGCCATTGAAAAACGTCCAGAAATGATTGAAGGTACTGACTGAATGAAAGGAGCTGGCATCTCACTCTCTTTGAATCTTCTTTATCATGCTAAGAGGAGCAGGAAAAAGCAAAAAATTTCAGAATTGCACCTTGCAATGCGGAGAAATTACTGTTTGTGCATTTACAATATTCATTGATTTTTGCCACTGAAAAACGTCCAGAAATGATTGAAGCTACTGACTGAATGAAAGGAGCTGGCATCTCACTCTCTTTGAATCTTCTTTATCATGCTAAGAGGAGCAGGAAAAAGCAAAAAATTTCAGAATTGCACCTTGCAATGCGGAGAAATTACAGTTTGTGCATTTACAATATTTATTGATTTTTGCCATTGAAAAACATCCAGAAATGATTGAAGCTACTGACTGAATGAAAGGAGCTGGCATCTCACTCTCTTTGAATCTTCTTTATCATGCTAAGAGGAGCAGGAAAAAGCAAAAAATTTCAGAATTGCACCTTGCAATGCGGAGAAATTACTGTTTGTGCATTTACAATATTCATTGATTTTTGCCATTGAAAAACATCATGTTATTCATATACCAGAAATGTTTGAAGCTACTGACTGAATGAAAGGAGCTGGCATCTCACTCTCTTTGAATCTTCTTTATCATGCTAAGAGGAGCAGGAAAAAGCAAAAAATTTCAGAATTGCACCTTGCAATGTGGAGAAATTACTGTTTGTGCATTTACAATATTCATTGATTTTTACCATTGAAAAACGTCCAGAAATGATTGAAGCTACTGACTGAATGAAAGTAGCTGGCATCTCACTCTCTTTGAATCTTCTTTATCATGCTAAGAGGAGCAGGAAAAAGCAAAAAATCTCAGACTTGCACCTTGCAATGCGGAGAAATTACTGTTTGTGCATTTACAATATTCATTGATTTTTGCCATTGAAAAACATCATGTTATTCATATACCAGAAATGTTTGAAGCTACTGACTGAATGAAAGGAGCTGGCATCTCACTCTCTTTGAATCTTCTTTATCATGCTAAGAGGAGCAGGAAAAAGCAAAAAATTTCAGAATTGCACCTTGCAATGCGGAGAAATTACTGTTTGTGCATTTACAATATTCATTGATTTTTGCCATTGAAAAACATCATGTTATTCATATACCAGAAATGTTTGAAGCTACTGACTGAATGAAAGGAGCTGGCATCTCACTCTCTTTGAATCTTCTTTATCATGCTAAGAGGAGCAGGAAAAAGCAAAAAATTTCAGAATTGCACCTTGCAATGCGGAGAAATTACTGTTTGTGCATTTACAATATTCATTGATTTTTGCCATTGAAAAACATCCAGAAATGATTGAAGCTACTGACTGAATGAAAGGAGCTGGCATCTCACTCTCTTTGAATCTTCTTTATCATGCTAAGAGGAGCAGGAAAAATCAAAAAATTTCAGAATTGCACCTTGCAATGCGGAGAAATTACTGTTTGTGCATTTACAATATTCATTGATTTTTGCCATTGAAAAACATGTTATTCATATACCAGAAATGTTTGAAGCTACTGACTGAATGAAAGGAGCTGGCACCTCACTCTCTTTGAATCTTCTTTATCATGCTAAGAGGAGCGGGAAAAAGCAAAAAATTTCAGAATTGCACCTTGCAATGCGGAGAAATTACTGTTTGTGCATTTACAATATTCATTGATTTTTGCCATTGAAAAACGTCCAGAAATGATTGAAGGTACTGACTAAATGAAAGGAACTGGCATCTCACTCTCTTTGAATCTTCTTTATCATGCTAAGAGGAGCAGGAAAAAGCAAAAAATTTCAGAATTGCACCTTGCAATGCGGAGAAATTACTGTTTGTGCATTTACAATATTCATTGATTTTTGCCATTGAAAAACGTCCAGAAATGATTGAAGCTACTGACTGAATGAAAGGAGCTGGCATCTCACTCTCTTTGAATCTTCTTTATCATGCTAAGAGGAGCAGGAAAAAGCAAAAAATTTCAGAATTGCACTTTGCAATACGGAGAAATTACAGTTTGTGCATTTACAATATTCATTGATTTTTGCCATTGAAAAACATCCAGAAATGATTGAAGCTACTGACTGAATGAAAGGAGCTGGCATCTCACTCTCTTTGAATCTTCTTTATCATACTAAGAGGAGCAGGAAAAAGCAAAAAATTTCAGACTTGCACCTTGCAATGCGGAGAAATTACTGTTTGTGCATTTACAATATTCATTGATTTTTGCCATTGAAAAACATGTTATTCATATACCAGAAATGTTTGAAGCTACTGACTGAATGAAAGGAGCTGGCACCTCACTCTCTTTGAATCTTCTTTATCATGCTAAGAGGAGCGGGAAAAAGCAAAAAATTTCAGAATTGCACCTTGCAATGCGGAGAAATTACTGTTTGTGCATTTACAATATTCATTGATTTTTGCCATTGAAAAACGTCCAGAAATGATTGAAGCTACTGACTGAATGAAAGGAGCTGGCATCTCACTCTCTTTGAATCTTCTTTATCATGCTAAGAGGAGCAGGAAAAAGCAAAAAATTTCAGAATTGCACCTTGCAATGCGGAGAAATTACTGTTTGTGCATTTACAATATTCATTGATTTTTGCCATTGAAAAACGTCCAGAAATGATTGAAGCTACTGACTGAATGAAAGGAGCTGGCATCTCACTCTCTTTGAATCTTCTTTATCATGCTAAGAGGAGCAGGAAAAAGCAAAAAATTTCAGAATTGCACCTTGCAATGCGGAGAAATTACAGTTTGTGCATTTACAATATTCATTGATTTTTGCCATTGAAAAACATCCAGAAATGATTGAAGCTACTGACTGAATGAAAGGAGCTGGCATCTCACTCTCTTTGAATCTTCTTTATCATGCTAAGAGGAGCAGGAAAAAGCAAAAAATTTCAGAATTGCACCTTGCAATGCGGAGAAATTACTGTTTGTGCATTTACAATATTCATTGATTTTTGCCATTGAAAAACATCATGTTATTCATATACCAGAAATGTTTGAAGCTACTGACTCAATGAAAGGAGCTGGCATCTCACTCTCTTTGAATCTTCTTTATCATGCTAAGAGGAGCAGGAAAAAGCAAAAAATTTCAGAATTGCACCTTGCAATGTGGAGAAATTACTGTTTGTGCATTTACAATATTCATTGATTTTTACCATTGAAAAACGTCCAGAAATGATTGAAGCTACTGACTGAATGAAAGTAGCTGGCATCTCACTCTCTTCGAATCTTCTTTATCATGCTAAGAGGAGCAGGAAAAAGCAAAAAATTTCAGACTTGCACCTTGCAATGCGGAGAAATTACTGTTTGTGCATTTACAATATTCATTGATTTTTGCCATTGAAAAACGTCCAGAAATGATTGAAGGTACTGACTGAATGAAAGGAGCTGGCATCTCACTCTCTTTGAATCTTCTTTATCATGCTAAGAGGAGCAGGAAAAAGCAAAAAATTTCAGAATTGCACCTTGCAATGCGGAGAAATTACTGTTTGTGCATTTACAATATTCATTGATTTTTGCCACTGAAAAACGTCCAGAAATGATTGAAGCTACTGACTGAATGAAAGGAGCTGGCATCTCACTCTCTTTGAATCTTCTTTATCATGCTAAGAGGAGCAGGAAAAAGCAAAAAATTTCAGAATTGCACCTTGCAATGCGGAGAAATTACTGTTTGTGCATTTACAATATTCATTGATTTTTGCCATTGAAAAACATCATGTTATTCATATACCAGAAATGTTTGAAGCTACTGACTGAATGAAAGGAGCTGGCATCTCACTCTCTTTGAATCTTCTTTATCATGCTAAGAGGAGCAGGAAAAAGCAAAAAATTTCAGAATTGCACCTTGCAATGTGGAGAAATTACTGTTTGTGCATTTACAATATTCATTGATTTTTACCATTGAAAAACGTCCAGAAATGATTGAAGCTACTGACTGAATGAAAGTAGCTGGCATCTCACTCTCTTTGAATCTTCTTTATCATGCTAAGAGGAGCAGGAAAAAGCAAAAAATCTCAGACTTGCACCTTGCAATGCGGAGAAATTACTGTTTGTGCATTTACAATATTCATTGATTTTTGCCATTGAAAAACATCATGTTATTCATATACCAGAAATGTTTGAAGCTACTGACTGAATGAAAGGAGCTGGCATCTCACTCTCTTTGAATCTTCTTTATCATGCTAAGAGGAGCAGGAAAAAGCAAAAAATTTCAGAATTGCACCTTGCAATGCGGAGAAATTACTGTTTGTGCATTTACAATATTCATTGATTTTTGCCATTGAAAAACATCATGTTATTCATATACCAGAAATGTTTGAAGCTACTGACTGAATGAAAGGAGCTGGCATCTCACTCTCTTTGAATCTTCTTTATCATGCTAAGAGGAGCAGGAAAAAGCAAAAAATTTCAGAATTGCACCTTGCAATGCGGAGAAATTACTGTTTGTGCATTTACAATATTCATTGATTTTTGCCATTGAAAAACATCCAGAAATGATTGAAGCTACTGACTGAATGAAAGGAGCTGGCATCTCACTCTCTTTGAATCTTCTTTATCATGCTAAGAGGAGCAGGAAAAATCAAAAAATTTCAGAATTGCACCTTGCAATGCGGAGAAATTACTGTTTGTGCATTTACAATATTCATTGATTTTTGCCATTGAAAAACATGTTATTCATATACCAGAAATGTTTGAAGCTACTGACTGAATGAAAGGAGCTGGCACCTCACTCTCTTTGAATCTTCTTTATCATGCTAAGAGGAGCGGGAAAAAGCAAAAAATTTCAGAATTGCACCTTGCAATGCGGAGAAATTACTGTTTGTGCATTTACAATATTCATTGATTTTTGCCATTGAAAAACGTCCAGAAATGATTGAAGGTACTGACTAAATGAAAGGAGCTGGCATCTCACTCTCTTTGAATCTTCTTTATCATGCTAAGAGGAGCAGGAAAAAGCAAAAAATTTCAGAATTGCACCTTGCAATGCGGAGAAATTACTGTTTGTGCATTTACAATATTCATTGATTTTTGCCATTGAAAAACGTCCAGAAATGATTGAAGCTACTGACTGAATGAAAGGATCTGGCATCTCACTCTCTTTGAATCTTCTTTATCATGCTAAGAGGAGCAGGAAAAAGCAAAAAATTTCAGAATTGCACTTTGCAATACGGAGAAATTACAGTTTGTGCATTTACAATATTCATTGATTTTTGCCATTGAAAAACATCCAGAAATGATTGAAGCTACTGACTGAATGAAAGGAGCTGGCATCTCACTCTCTTTGAATCTTCTTTATCATACTAAGAGGAGCAGGAAAAAGCAAAAAATTTCAGACTTGCACCTTGCAATGCGGAGAAATTACTGTTTGTGCATTTACAATATTCATTGATTTTTGCCATTGAAAAACATCATGTTATTCATATACCAGAAATGTGTGAAGCTACTGACTGAATGAAAGGAGCTGGCATCTCACTCTCTTTGAATCTTCTTTATCATGCTAAGAGGAGCAGGAAAAAGCAAAAAATTTCAGAATTGCACCTTGCAATGCGGAGAAATTACTGTTTGTGCATTTACAATATTCATTGATTTTTGCCATTGAAAAACGTCCAGAAATGATTGAAGCTACTGACTGAATGAAAGGAGCTGGCATCTCACTCTCTTTGAATCTTGTTTATCATGCTAAGAGGAGCAGGAAAAAGCAAAAAATTTCAGAATTGCACCTTGCAATGCGGAGAAATTACTGTTTGTGCATTTACAATATTCATTGATTTTTGCCATTGAAAAACGTCCAGAAATGATTGAAGCTACTGACTGAATGAAAGGAGCTGGCATCTCACTCTCTTTGAATCTTCTTTATCATGCTAAGAGGAGCAGGAAAAAGCAAAAAATTTCAGAATTGCACCTTGCAATGCGGAGAAATTACTGTTTGTGCATTTACAATATTCATTGATTTTTGCCATTGAAAAACATCATGTTATTCATATACCAGAAATGATTGAAGCTACTGACTGAATGAAAGGAGCTGGCATCTCACTCTCTTTGAATCTTCTTTATCATGCTAAGAGGAGCAGGAAAAAGTAAAAAATTTCAGAATTGCACCTTGCAATGCGGAGAAATTACTGTTTGTGCATTTATAATATTCAATGATTTTTGCCATTGAAAAACGTCCAGAAATGATTGAAGCTACTGACTGAACGAAAGGAGCTGGCATCTCACTCTCTTTGAATCTTCTTTATCATGCTAAGAGGAGCAGGAAAAAGCAAAAAATTTCAGAATTGCACCTTGCAATGCGGAGAAATTACTGTTTGTGCATTTACAATATTCATTGATTTTTGCCATTGAAAAACGTCCAGAAATGATTGAAGCTACTGACTGAATGAAAGGAGCTGGCATCTCACTCTCTTTGAATCTTCTTTATCATGCTAAGAGGAGCAGGAAAAAGCAAAAAATTTCAGAATTGCACCTTGCAATGCGGAGAAATTACTGTTTGTGCATTTACAATATTCATTGATTTTTGCCATTGAAAAACATCATGTTATTCATATACCAGAAATGTTTGAAGCTACTGACTGAATGAAAGGAGCTGACATCTCACTCTCTTTGAATCTTCTTTATCATGCTAAGAGGAGCAGGAAAAAGCAAAAAATTTCAGAATTGCACCTTGCAATGCGGAGAAATTACTGTTTGTGCATTTACAATATTCATTGATTTTTGCCATTGAAAAACGTCCAGAAATGATTGAAGCTACTGACTGAATGAAAGGAGCTGGCATCTCACTCTCTTTGAATCTTCTTTATCATGCTAAGAGGAGCAGGAAAAAGCAAAAAATTTCAGAATTGCACCTTGCAATGCGGAGAAATTACTGTTTGTGCATTTACAATATTCATTGATTTTTGCCATTGAAAAACATCATGTTATTCATATACCAGAAATGTTTGAAGCTACTGACTGAATGAAAGGAGCTGGCATCTCACTCTCTTTGAATCTTCTTTATCATGCTAAGAGGAGCAGGAAAAAGCAAAAAATTTCAGAATTGCACCTTGCAATGTGGAGAAATTACTGTTTGTGCATTTACAATATTCATTGATTTTTGCCATTGAAAAACATCATGTTATTCATATACCAGAAATGTTTGAAGCTACTGACTGAATGAAAGGAGCTGGCATCTCACTCTCTTTGAATCTTCTTTATCATGCTAAGAGGAGCAGGAAAAAGCAAAAAATTTCAGAATTGCACCTTGCAATGTGGAGAAATTACTGTTTGTGCATTTACAATATTCATTGATTTTTACCATTGAAAAACGTCCAGAAATGATTGAAGCTACTGACTGAATGAAAGTAGCTGGCATCTCACTCTCTTTGAATCTTCTTTATCATGCTAAGAGGAGCAGGAAAAATCAAAAAATTTCAGAATTGCACCTTGCAATGCGGAGAAATTACTGTTTGTGCATTTACAATATTCATTGATTTTTGCCATTGAAAAACATGTTATTCATATACCAGAAATGTTTGAAGCTACTGACTGAATGAAAGGAGCTGGCACCTCACTCTCTTTGAATCTTCTTTATCATGCTAAGAGGAGCGGGAAAAAGCAAAAAATTTCAGAATTGCACCTTGCAATGCGGAGAAATTACTGTTTGTGCATTTACAATATTCATTGATTTTTGCCATTGAAAAACGTCCAGAAATGATTGAAGGTACTGACTAAATGAAAGGAGCTGGCATCTCACTCTCTTTGAATCTTCTTTATCATGCTAAGAGGAGCAGGAAAAAGCAAAAAATTTCAGAATTGCACCTTGCAATGCGGAGAAATTACTGTTTGTGCATTTACAATATTCATTGATTTTTGCCATTGAAAAACGTCCAGAAATGATTGAAGCTACTGACTGAATGAAAGGATCTGGCATCTCACTCTCTTTGAATCTTCTTTATCATGCTAAGAGGAGCAGGAAAAAGCAAAAAATTTCAGAATTGCACTTTGCAATACGGAGAAATTACAGTTTGTGCATTTACAATATTCATTGATTTTTGCCATTGAAAAACATCCAGAAATGATTGAAGCTACTGACTGAATGAAAGGAGCTGGCATCTCACTCTCTTTGAATCTTCTTTATCATACTAAGAGGAGCAGGAAAAAGCAAAAAATTTCAGACTTGCACCTTGCAATGCGGAGAAATTACTGTTTGTGCATTTACAATATTCATTGATTTTTGCCATTGAAAAACATCATGTTATTCATATACCAGAAATGTGTGAAGCTACTGACTGAATGAAAGGAGCTGGCATCTCACTCTCTTTGAATCTTCTTTATCATGCTAAGAGGAGCAGGAAAAAGCAAAAAATTTCAGAATTGCACCTTGCAATGCGGAGAAATTACTGTTTGTGCATTTACAATATTCATTGATTTTTGCCATTGAAAAACGTCCAGAAATGATTGAAGCTACTGACTGAATGAAAGGAGCTGGCATCTCACTCTCTTTGAATCTTGTTTATCATGCTAAGAGGAGCAGGAAAAAGCAAAAAATTTCAGAATTGCACCTTGCAATGCGGAGAAATTACTGTTTGTGCATTTACAATATTCATTGATTTTTGCCATTGAAAAACGTCCAGAAATGATTGAAGCTACTGACTGAATGAAAGGAGCTGGCATCTCACTCTCTTTGAATCTTCTTTATCATGCTAAGAGGAGCAGGAAAAAGCAAAAAATTTCAGAATTGCACCTTGCAATGCGGAGAAATTACTGTTTGTGCATTTACAATATTCATTGATTTTTGCCATTGAAAAACATCATGTTATTCATATACCAGAAATGATTGAAGCTACTGACTGAATGAAAGGAGCTGGCATCTCACTCTCTTTGAATCTTCTTTATCATGCTAAGAGGAGCAGGAAAAAGTAAAAAATTTCAGAATTGCACCTTGCAATGCGGAGAAATTACTGTTTGTGCATTTATAATATTCAATGATTTTTGCCATTGAAAAACGTCCAGAAATGATTGAAGCTACTGACTGAACGAAAGGAGCTGGCATCTCACTCTCTTTGAATCTTCTTTATCATGCTAAGAGGAGCAGGAAAAAGCAAAAAATTTCAGAATTGCACCTTGCAATGCGGAGAAATTACTGTTTGTGCATTTACAATATTCATTGATTTTTGCCATTGAAAAACGTCCAGAAATGATTGAAGCTACTGACTGAATGAAAGGAGCTGGCATCTCACTCTCTTTGAATCTTCTTTATCATGCTAAGAGGAGCAGGAAAAAGCAAAAAATTTCAGAATTGCACCTTGCAATGCGGAGAAATTACTGTTTGTGCATTTACAATATTCATTGATTTTTGCCATTGAAAAACATCATGTTATTCATATACCAGAAATGTTTGAAGCTACTGACTGAATGAAAGGAGCTGACATCTCACTCTCTTTGAATCTTCTTTATCATGCTAAGAGGAGCAGGAAAAAGCAAAAAATTTCAGAATTGCACCTTGCAATGCGGAGAAATTACTGTTTGTGCATTTACAATATTCATTGATTTTTGCCATTGAAAAACGTCCAGAAATGATTGAAGCTACTGACTGAATGAAAGGAGCTGGCATCTCACTCTCTTTGAATCTTCTTTATCATGCTAAGAGGAGCAGGAAAAAGCAAAAAATTTCAGAATTGCACCTTGCAATGCGGAGAAATTACTGTTTGTGCATTTACAATATTCATTGATTTTTGCCATTGAAAAACATCATGTTATTCATATACCAGAAATGTTTGAAGCTACTGACTGAATGAAAGGAGCTGGCATCTCACTCTCTTTGAATCTTCTTTATCATGCTAAGAGGAGCAGGAAAAAGCAAAAAATTTCAGAATTGCACCTTGCAATGTGGAGAAATTACTGTTTGTGCATTTACAATATTCATTGATTTTTGCCATTGAAAAACATCATGTTATTCATATACCAGAAATGTTTGAAGCTACTGACTGAATGAAAGGAGCTGGCATCTCACTCTCTTTGAATCTTCTTTATCATGCTAAGAGGAGCAGGAAAAAGCAAAAAATTTCAGAATTGCACCTTGCAATGTGGAGAAATTACTGTTTGTGCATTTACAATATTCATTGATTTTTACCATTGAAAAACGTCCAGAAATGATTGAAGCTACTGACTGAATGAAAGTAGCTGGCATCTCACTCTCTTTGAATCGTCTTTATCATGCTAAGAGGAGCAGGAAAAAGCAAAAAATTTCAGACTTGCACCTTGCAATGCGGAGAAATTACTGTTTGTGCATTTACAATATTCATTGATTTTTGCCATTGAAAAACATCATGTTATTCATATACCAGAAATGTTTGAAGCTACTGACTGAATGAAAGGAGCTGGCATCTCACTCTCTTTGAATCTTCTTTATCATGCTAAGAGGAGCAGGAAAAAGCAAAAAATTTCAGAATTGCACCTTGCAATGCGGAGAAATTACTGTTTGTGCATTTACAATATTCATTGATTTTTGCCATTGAAAAACATCATGTTATTCATATACCAGAAATGATTGAAGCTACTGACTGAATGAAAGGAGCTGGCATCTCACTCTCTTTGAATCTTCTTTATCATGCTAAGAGGAGCAGGAAAAAGTAAAAAATTTCAGAATTGCACCTTGCAATGCGGAGAAATTACTGTTTGTGCATTTATAATATTCAATGATTTTTGCCATTGAAAAACGTCCAGAAATGATTGAAGCTACTGACTGAACGAAAGGAGCTGGCATCTCACTCTCTTTGAATCTTCTTTATCATGCTAAGAGGAGCAGGAAAAAGCAAAAAATTTCAGAATTGCACCTTGCAATGCGGAGAAATTACTGTTTGTGCATTTACAATATTCATTGATTTTTGCCATTGAAAAACATCCAGAAATGATTGAAGCTACTGACTGAATGAAAGGAGCTGGCATCTCACTCTCTTTGAATCTTCTTTATCATGCTAAGAGGAGCAGGAAAAAGCAAAAAATTTCAGAATTGCACCTTGCAATGCGGAGAAATTACTGTTTGTGCATTTACAATATTCATTGATTTTTGCCATTGAAAAACATCATGTTATTCATATACCAGAAATGTTTGAAGCTACTGACTGAATGAAAGGAGCTGACATCTCACTCTCTTTGAATCTTCTTTATCATGCTAAGAGGAGCAGGAAAAAGCAAAAAATTTCAGAATTGCACCTTGCAATGCGGAGAAATTACTGTTTGTGCATTTACAATATTCATTGATTTTTGCCATTGAAAAACGTCCAGAAATGATTGAAGCTACTGACTGAATGAAAGGAGCTGGCATCTCACTCTCTTTGAATCTTCTTTATCATGCTAAGAGGAGCAGGAAAAAGCAAAAAATTTCAGAATTGCACCTTGCAATGCGGAGAAATTACTGTTTGTGCATTTACAATATTCATTGATTTTTGCCATTGAAAAACATCCAGAAATGATTGAAGCTACTGACTGAATGAAAGGAGCTGGCATCTCACTCTCTTTGAATCTTCTTTATCATGCTAAGAGGAGCAGGAAAAAGCAAAAAATTTCAGAATTGCACCTTGCAATGCGGAGAAATTACTGTTTGTGCATTTACAATATTCATTGATTTTTGCCATTGAAAAACATCATGTTATTCATATACCAGAAATGTTTGAAGCTACTGACTGAATGAAAGGAGCTGACATCTCACTCTCTTTGAATCTTCTTTATCATGCTAAGAGGAGCAGGAAAAAGCAAAAAATTTCAGAATTGCACCTTGCAATGCGGAGAAATTACTGTTTGTGCATTTACAATATTCATTGATTTTTGCCATTGAAAAACGTCCAGAAATGATTGAAGCTACTGACTGAATGAAAGGAGCTGGCATCTCACTCTCTTTGAATCTTCTTTATCATGCTAAGAGGAGCAGGAAAAAGCAAAAAATTTCAGAATTGCACCTTGCAATGCGGAGAAATTACTGTTTGTGCATTTACAATATTCATTGATTTTTGCCATTGAAAAACATGTTATTCATATACCAGAAATGTTTGAAGCTACTGACTGAATGAAAGGAGCTGGCACCTCACTCTCTTTGAATCTTCTTTATCATGCTAAGAGGAGCGGGAAAAAGCAAAAAATTTCAGAATTGCACCTTGCAATGCGGAGAAATTAGTTTGTGCATTTACAATATTCATTGATTTTTGCCATTGAAAAACGTCCAGAAATGATTGAAGGTACTGACTGAATGAAAGGAGCTGGCATCTCACTCTCTTTGAATCTTCTTTATCATGCTAAGAGGAGCAGGAAAAAGCAAAAAATTTCAGAATTGCACCTTGCAATGCGGAGAAATTACTGTTTGTGCATTTACAATATTCATTGGTTTTTGCCATTGAAAAACGTCCAGAAATGATTGAAGCTACTGACTGAACGAAAGGAGCTGGCATCTCACTCTCTTTGAATCTTCTTTATCATGCTAAGAGGAGCAGGAAAAAGCAAAAAATTTCAGAATTGCACCTTGCAATGCGGAGAAATTACTGTTTGTGCATTTACAATATTCATTGATTTTTGCCATTGAAAAACATCATGTTATTCATATACCAGAAATGTTTGAAGCTACTGACTGAATGAAAGGAGCTGACATCTCACTCTCTTTGAATCTTCTTTATCATGCTAAGAGGAGCAGGAAAAAGCAAAAAATTTCAGAATTGCACCTTGCAATGCGGAGAAATTACTGTTTGTGCATTTACAATATTCATTGATTTTTGCCATTGAAAAACGTCCAGAAATGATTGAAGCTACTGACTGAATGAAAGGAGCTGGCATCTCACTCTCTTTGAATCTTCTTTATCATGCTAAGAGGAGCAGGAAAAAGCAAAAAATTTCAGAATTGCACCTTGCAATGCGGAGAAATTACTGTTTGTGCATTTACAATATTCATTGATTTTTGCCATTGAAAAACATGTTATTCATATACCAGAAATGTTTGAAGCTACTGACTGAATGAAAGGAGCTGGCACCTCACTCTCTTTGAATCTTCTTTATCATGCTAAGAGGAGCGGGAAAAAGCAAAAAATTTCAGAATTGCACCTTGCAATGCGGAGAAATTACTGTTTGTGCATTTACAATATTCATTGATTTTTGCCATTGAAAAACGTCCAGAAATGATTGAAGGTACTGACTGAATGAAAGGAGCTGGCATCTCACTCTCTTTGAATCTTCTTTATCATGCTAAGAGGAGCAGGAAAAAGCAAAAAATTTCAGAATTGCACCTTGCAATGCGGAGAAATTACTGTTTGTGCATTTACAATATTCATTGGTTTTTGCCATTGAAAAACGTCCAGAAATGATTGAAGCTACTGACTGAATGAAAGGAGCTGGCATCTCACTCTCTTTGAATCTTCTTTATCATGCTAAGAGGAGCAGGAAAAAGCAAAAAATTTCAGAATTGCACCTTGCAATGCGGAGAAATTACAGTTTGTGCATTTACAATATTCATTGATTTTTGCCATTGAAAAACATCCAGAAATGATTGAAGCTACTGACTGAATGAAAGGAGCTGGCATCTCACTCTCTTTGAATCTTCTTTATCATGCTAAGAGGAGCAGGAAAAAGCAAAAAATTTCAGAATTGCACCTTGCAATGCGGAGAAATTACTGTTTGTGCATTTACAATATTCATTGATTTTTGCCATTGAAAAACATCATGTTATTCATATACCAGAAATGTTTGAAGCTACTGACTGAATGAAAGGAGCTGGCATCTCACTCTCTTTGAATCTTCTTTATCATGCTAAGAGGAGCAGGAAAAAGCAAAAAATTTCAGAATTGCACCTTGCAATGTGGAGAAATTACTGTTTGTGCATTTACAATATTCATTGATTTTTACCATTGAAAAACGTCCAGAAATGATTGAAGCTACTGACTGAATGAAAGTAGCTGGCATCTCACTCTCTTTGAATCTTCTTTATCATGCTAAGAGGAGCAGGAAAAAGCAAAAAATTTCAGACTTGCACCTTGCAATGCGGAGAAATTACTGTTTGTGCATTTACAATATTCATTGATTTTTGCCATTGAAAAACATCATGTTATTCATATACCAGAAATGTTTGAAGCTACTGACTGAATGAAAGGAGCTGGCATCTCACTCTCTTTGAATCTTCTTTATCATGCTAAGAGGAGCAGGAAAAAGCAAAAAATTTCAGAATTGCACCTTGCAATGCGGAGAAATTACTGTTTGTGCATTTACAATATTCATTGATTTTTGCCATTGAAAAACATCATGTTATTCATATACCAGAAATGTTTGAAGCTACTGACTGAATGAAAGGAGCTGGCATCTCACTCTCTTTGAATCTTCTTTATCATGCTAAGAGGAGCAGGAAAAAGCAAAAAATTTCAGAATTGCACCTTGCAATGCGGAGAAATTACTGTTTGTGCATTTACAATATTCATTGATTTTTGCCATTGAAAAACATCCAGAAATGATTGAAGCTACTGACTGAATGAAAGGAGCTGGCATCTCACTCTCTTTGAATCTTCTTTATCATGCTAAGAGGAGCAGGAAAAATCAAAAAATTTCAGAATTGCACCTTGCAATGCGGAGAAATTACTGTTTGTGCATTTACAATATTCATTGATTTTTGCCATTGAAAAACATGTTATTCATATACCAGAAATGTTTGAAGCTACTGACTGAATGAAAGGAGCTGGCACCTCACTCTCTTTGAATCTTCTTTATCATGCTAAGAGGAGCGGGAAAAAGCAAAAAATTTCAGAATTGCACCTTGCAATGCGGAGAAATTACTGTTTGTGCATTTACAATATTCATTGATTTTTGCCATTGAAAAACGTCCAGAAATGATTGAAGGTACTGACTAAATGAAAGGAGCTGGCATCTCACTCTCTTTGAATCTTCTTTATCATGCTAAGAGGAGCAGGAAAAAGCAAAAAATTTCAGAATTGCACCTTGCAATGCGGAGAAATTACTGTTTGTGCATTTACAATATTCATTGATTTTTGCCATTGAAAAACGTCCAGAAATGATTGAAGCTACTGACTGAATGAAAGGAGCTGGCATCTCACTCTCTTTGAATCTTCTTTATCATGCTAAGAGGAGCAGGAAAAAGCAAAAAATTTCAGAATTGCACTTTGCAATACGGAGAAATTACAGTTTGTGCATTTACAATATTCATTGATTTTTGCCATTGAAAAACATCCAGAAATGATTGAAGCTACTGACTGAATGAAAGGAGCTGGCATCTCACTCTCTTTGAATCTTCTTTATCATACTAAGAGGAGCAGGAAAAAGCAAAAAATTTCAGACTTGCACCTTGCAATGCGGAGAAATTACTGTTTGTGCATTTACAATATTCATTGATTTTTGCCATTGAAAAACATCATGTTATTCATATACCAGAAATGTGTGAAGCTACTGACTGAATGAAAGGAGCTGGCATCTCACTCTCTTTGAATCTTCTTTATCATGCTAAGAGGAGCAGGAAAAAGCAAAAAATTTCAGAATTGCACCTTGCAATGCGGAGAAATTACTGTTTGTGCATTTACAATATTCATTGATTTTTGCCATTGAAAAACGTCCAGAAATGATTGAAGCTACTGACTGAATGAAAGGAGCTGGCATCTCACTCTCTTTGAATCTTGTTTATCATGCTAAGAGGAGCAGGAAAAAGCAAAAAATTTCAGAATTGCACCTTGCAATGCGGAGAAATTACTGTTTGTGCATTTACAATATTCATTGATTTTTGCCATTGAAAAACGTCCAGAAATGATTGAAGCTACTGACTGAATGAAAGGAGCTGGCATCTCACTCTCTTTGAATCTTCTTTATCATGCTAAGAGGAGCAGGAAAAAGCAAAAAATTTCAGAATTGCACCTTGCAATGCGGAGAAATTACTGTTTGTGCATTTACAATATTCATTGATTTTTGCCATTGAAAAACATCATGTTATTCATATACCAGAAATGATTGAAGCTACTGACTGAATGAAAGGAGCTGGCATCTCACTCTCTTTGAATCTTCTTTATCATGCTAAGAGGAGCAGGAAAAAGTAAACAATTTCAGAATTGCACCTTGCAATGCGGAGAAATTACTGTTTGTGCATTTATAATATTCAATGATTTTTGCCATTGAAAAACGTCCAGAAATGATTGAAGCTACTGACTGAACGAAAGGAGCTGGCATCTCACTCTCTTTGAATCTTCTTTATCATGCTAAGAGGAGCAGGAAAAAGCAAAAAATTTCAGAATTGCACCTTGCAATGCGGAGAAATTACTGTTTGTGCATTTACAATATTCATTGATTTTTGCCATTGAAAAACGTCCAGAAATGATTGAAGCTACTGACTGAATGAAAGGAGCTGGCATCTCACTCTCTTTGAATCTTCTTTATCATGCTAAGAGGAGCAGGAAAAAGCAAAAAATTTCAGAATTGCACCTTGCAATGCGGAGAAATTACTGTTTGTGCATTTACAATATTCATTGATTTTTGCCATTGAAAAACATCATGTTATTCATATACCAGAAATGTTTGAAGCTACTGACTGAATGAAAGGAGCTGACATCTCACTCTCTTTGAATCTTCTTTATCATGCTAAGAGGAGCAGGAAAAAGCAAAAAATTTCAGAATTGCACCTTGCAATGCGGAGAAATTACTGTTTGTGCATTTACAATATTCATTGATTTTTGCCATTGAAAAACGTCCAGAAATGATTGAAGCTACTGACTGAATGAAAGGAGCTGGCATCTCACTCTCTTTGAATCTTCTTTATCATGCTAAGAGGAGCAGGAAAAAGCAAAAAATTTCAGAATTGCACCTTGCAATGCGGAGAAATTACTGTTTGTGCATTTACAATATTCATTGATTTTTGCCATTGAAAAACATCATGTTATTCATATACCAGAAATGTTTGAAGCTACTGACTGAATGAAAGGAGCTGGCATCTCACTCTCTTTGAATCTTCTTTATCATGCTAAGAGGAGCAGGAAAAAGCAAAAAATTTCAGAATTGCACCTTGCAATGTGGAGAAATTACTGTTTGTGCATTTACAATATTCATTGATTTTTGCCATTGAAAAACATCATGTTATTCATATACCAGAAATGTTTGAAGCTACTGACTGAATGAAAGGAGCTGGCATCTCACTCTCTTTGAATCTTCTTTATCATGCTAAGAGGAGCAGGAAAAAGCAAAAAATTTCAGAATTGCACCTTGCAATGCGGAGAAATTACTGTTTGTGCATTTACAATATTCATTGATTTTTGCCATTGAAAAACGTCCAGAAATGATTGAAGCTACTGACTGAATGAAAGGAGCTGGCATCTCACTCTCTTTGAATCTTCTTTATCATGCTAAGAGGAGCAGGAAAAAGCAAAAAATTTCAGAATTGCACCTTGCAATGCGGAGAAATTACTGTTTGTGCATTTACAATATTCATTGATTTTTGCCATTGAAAAACATGTTATTCATATACCAGAAATGTTTGAAGCTACTGACTGAATGAAAGGAGCTGGCACCTCACTCTCTTTGAATCTTCTTTATCATGCTAAGAGGAGCGGGAAAAAGCAAAAAATTTCAGAATTGCACCTTGCAATGCGGAGAAATTAGTTTGTGCATTTACAATATTCATTGATTTTTGCCATTGAAAAACGTCCAGAAATGATTGAAGGTACTGACTGAATGAAAGGAGCTGGCATCTCACTCTCTTTGAATCTTCTTTATCATGCTAAGAGGAGCAGGAAAAAGCAAAAAATTTCAGAATTGCACCTTGCAATGCGGAGAAATTACTGTTTGTGCATTTACAATATTCATTGGTTTTTGCCATTGAAAAACGTCCAGAAATGATTGAAGCTACTGACTGAACGAAAGGAGCTGGCATCTCACTCTCTTTGAATCTTCTTTATCATGCTAAGAGGAGCAGGAAAAAGCAAAAAATTTCAGAATTGCACCTTGCAATGCGGAGAAATTACTGTTTGTGCATTTACAATATTCATTGATTTTTGCCATTGAAAAACATCATGTTATTCATATACCAGAAATGTTTGAAGCTACTGACTGAATGAAAGGAGCTGACATCTCACTCTCTTTGAATCTTCTTTATCATGCTAAGAGGAGCAGGAAAAAGCAAAAAATTTCAGAATTGCACCTTGCAATGCGGAGAAATTACTGTTTGTGCATTTACAATATTCATTGATTTTTGCCATTGAAAAACGTCCAGAAATGATTGAAGCTACTGACTGAATGAAAGGAGCTGGCATCTCACTCTCTTTGAATCTTCTTTATCATGCTAAGAGGAGCAGGAAAAAGCAAAAAATTTCAGAATTGCACCTTGCAATGCGGAGAAATTACTGTTTGTGCATTTACAATATTCATTGATTTTTGCCATTGAAAAACATGTTATTCATATACCAGAAATGTTTGAAGCTACTGACTGAATGAAAGGAGCTGGCACCTCACTCTCTTTGAATCTTCTTTATCATGCTAAGAGGAGCGGGAAAAAGCAAAAAATTTCAGAATTGCACCTTGCAATGCGGAGAAATTACTGTTTGTGCATTTACAATATTCATTGATTTTTGCCATTGAAAAACGTCCAGAAATGATTGAAGGTACTGACTGAATGAAAGGAGCTGGCATCTCACTCTCTTTGAATCTTCTTTATCATGCTAAGAGGAGCAGGAAAAAGCAAAAAATTTCAGAATTGCACCTTGCAATGCGGAGAAATTACTGTTTGTGCATTTACAATATTCATTGGTTTTTGCCATTGAAAAACGTCCAGAAATGATTGAAGCTACTGACTGAATGAAAGGAGCTGGCATCTCACTCTCTTTGAATCTTCTTTATCATGCTAAGAGGAGCAGGAAAAAGCAAAAAATTTCAGAATTGCACCTTGCAATGCGGAGAAATTACAGTTTGTGCATTTACAATATTCATTGATTTTTGCCATTGAAAAACATCCAGAAATGATTGAAGCTACTGACTGAATGAAAGGAGCTGGCATCTCACTCTCTTTGAATCTTCTTTATCATGCTAAGAGGAGCAGGAAAAAGCAAAAAATTTCAGAATTGCACCTTGCAATGCGGAGAAATTACTGTTTGTGCATTTACAATATTCATTGATTTTTGCCATTGAAAAACATCATGTTATTCATATACCAGAAATGTTTGAAGCTACTGACTGAATGAAAGGAGCTGGCATCTCACTCTCTTTGAATCTTCTTTATCATGCTAAGAGGAGCAGGAAAAAGCAAAAAATTTCAGAATTGCACCTTGCAATGTGGAGAAATTACTGTTTGTGCATTTACAATATTCATTGATTTTTACCATTGAAAAACGTCCAGAAATGATTGAAGCTACTGACTGAATGAAAGTAGCTGGCATCTCACTCTCTTTGAATCTTCTTTATCATGCTAAGAGGAGCAGGAAAAAGCAAAAAATTTCAGACTTGCACCTTGCAATGCGGAGAAATTACTGTTTGTGCATTTACAATATTCATTGATTTTTGCCATTGAAAAACATCATGTTATTCATATACCAGAAATGTTTGAAGCTACTGACTGAATGAAAGGAGCTGGCATCTCACTCTCTTTGAATCTTCTTTATCATGCTAAGAGGAGCAGGAAAAAGCAAAAAATTTCAGAATTGCACCTTGCAATGCGGAGAAATTACTGTTTGTGCATTTACAATATTCATTGATTTTTGCCATTGAAAAACATCATGTTATTCATATACCAGAAATGTTTGAAGCTACTGACTGAATGAAAGGAGCTGGCATCTCACTCTCTTTGAATCTTCTTTATCATGCTAAGAGGAGCAGGAAAAAGCAAAAAATTTCAGAATTGCACCTTGCAATGCGGAGAAATTACTGTTTGTGCATTTACAATATTCATTGATTTTTGCCATTGAAAAACATCCAGAAATGATTGAAGCTACTGACTGAATGAAAGGAGCTGGCATCTCACTCTCTTTGAATCTTCTTTATCATGCTAAGAGGAGCAGGAAAAATCAAAAAATTTCAGAATTGCACCTTGCAATGCGGAGAAATTACTGTTTGTGCATTTACAATATTCATTGATTTTTGCCATTGAAAAACATGTTATTCATATACCAGAAATGTTTGAAGCTACTGACTGAATGAAAGGAGCTGGCACCTCACTCTCTTTGAATCTTCTTTATCATGCTAAGAGGAGCGGGAAAAAGCAAAAAATTTCAGAATTGCACCTTGCAATGCGGAGAAATTACTGTTTGTGCATTTACAATATTCATTGATTTTTGCCATTGAAAAACGTCCAGAAATGATTGAAGGTACTGACTAAATGAAAGGAGCTGGCATCTCACTCTCTTTGAATCTTCTTTATCATGCTAAGAGGAGCAGGAAAAAGCAAAAAATTTCAGAATTGCACCTTGCAATGCGGAGAAATTACTGTTTGTGCATTTACAATATTCATTGATTTTTGCCATTGAAAAACGTCCAGAAATGATTGAAGCTACTGACTGAATGAAAGGAGCTGGCATCTCACTCTCTTTGAATCTTCTTTATCATGCTAAGAGGAGCAGGAAAAAGCAAAAAATTTCAGAATTGCACTTTGCAATACGGAGAAATTACAGTTTGTGCATTTACAATATTCATTGATTTTTGCCATTGAAAAACATCCAGAAATGATTGAAGCTACTGACTGAATGAAAGGAGCTGGCATCTCACTCTCTTTGAATCTTCTTTATCATACTAAGAGGAGCAGGAAAAAGCAAAAAATTTCAGACTTGCACCTTGCAATGCGGAGAAATTACTGTTTGTGCATTTACAATATTCATTGATTTTTGCCATTGAAAAACATCATGTTATTCATATACCAGAAATGTGTGAAGCTACTGACTGAATGAAAGGAGCTGGCATCTCACTCTCTTTGAATCTTCTTTATCATGCTAAGAGGAGCAGGAAAAAGCAAAAAATTTCAGAATTGCACCTTGCAATGCGGAGAAATTACTGTTTGTGCATTTACAATATTCATTGATTTTTGCCATTGAAAAACGTCCAGAAATGATTGAAGCTACTGACTGAATGAAAGGAGCTGGCATCTCACTCTCTTTGAATCTTGTTTATCATGCTAAGAGGAGCAGGAAAAAGCAAAAAATTTCAGAATTGCACCTTGCAATGCGGAGAAATTACTGTTTGTGCATTTACAATATTCATTGATTTTTGCCATTGAAAAACGTCCAGAAATGATTGAAGCTACTGACTGAATGAAAGGAGCTGGCATCTCACTCTCTTTGAATCTTCTTTATCATGCTAAGAGGAGCAGGAAAAAGCAAAAAATTTCAGAATTGCACCTTGCAATGCGGAGAAATTACTGTTTGTGCATTTACAATATTCATTGATTTTTGCCATTGAAAAACATCATGTTATTCATATACCAGAAATGATTGAAGCTACTGACTGAATGAAAGGAGCTGGCATCTCACTCTCTTTGAATCTTCTTTATCATGCTAAGAGGAGCAGGAAAAAGTAAACAATTTCAGAATTGCACCTTGCAATGCGGAGAAATTACTGTTTGTGCATTTATAATATTCAATGATTTTTGCCATTGAAAAACGTCCAGAAATGATTGAAGCTACTGACTGAATGAAAGGAGCTGGCATCTCACTCTCTTTGAATCTTCTTTATCATGCTAAGAGGAGCAGGAAAAAGCAAAAAATTTCAGAATTGCACCTTGCAATGCGGAGAAATTACTGTTTGTGCATTTACAATATTCATTGATTTTTGCCATTGAAAAACATCATGTTATTCATATACCAGAAATGTTTGAAGCTACTGACTGAATGAAAGGAGCTGACATCTCACTCTCTTTGAATCTTCTTTATCATGCTAAGAGGAGCAGGAAAAAGCAAAAAATTTCAGAATTGCACCTTGCAATGCGGAGAAATTACTGTTTGTGCATTTACAATATTCATTGATTTTTGCCATTGAAAAACGTCCAGAAATGATTGAAGCTACTGACTGAATGAAAGGAGCTGGCATCTCACTCTCTTTGAATCTTCTTTATCATGCTAAGAGGAGCAGGAAAAAGCAAAAAATTTCAGAATTGCACCTTGCAATGCGGAGAAATTACTGTTTGTGCATTTACAATATTCATTGATTTTTGCCATTGAAAAACATCATGTTATTCATATACCAGAAATGTTTGAAGCTACTGACTGAATGAAAGGAGCTGGCATCTCACTCTCTTTGAATCTTCTTTATCATGCTAAGAGGAGCAGGAAAAAGCAAAAAATTTCAGAATTGCACCTTGCAATGTGGAGAAATTACTGTTTGTGCATTTACAATATTCATTGATTTTTGCCATTGAAAAACATCATGTTATTCATATACCAGAAATGTTTGAAGCTACTGACTGAATGAAAGGAGCTGGCATCTCACTCTCTTTGAATCTTCTTTATCATGCTAAGAGGAGCAGGAAAAAGCAAAAAATTTCAGAATTGCACCTTGCAATGTGGAGAAATTACTGTTTGTGCATTTACAATATTCATTGATTTTTACCATTGAAAAACGTCCAGAAATGATTGAAGCTACTGACTGAATGAAAGTAGCTGGCATCTCACTCTCTTTGAATCTTCTTTATCATGCTAAGAGGAGCAGGAAAAAGCAAAAAATTTCAGACTTGCACCTTGCAATGCGGAGAAATTACTGTTTGTGCATTTACAATATTCATTGATTTTTGCCATTGAAAAACATCATGTTATTCATATACCAGAAATGTTTGAAGCTACTGACTGAATGAAAGGAGCTGGCATCTCACTCTCTTTGAATCTTCTTTATCATGCTAAGAGGAGCAGGAAAAAGCAAAAAATTTCAGAATTGCACCTTGCAATGCGGAGAAATTACTGTTTGTGCATTTACAATATTCATTGATTTTTGCCATTGAAAAACATCATGTTATTCATATACCAGAAATGATTGAAGCTACTGACTGAATGAAAGGAGCTGGCATCTCACTCTCTTTGAATCTTCTTTATCATGCTAAGAGGAGCAGGAAAAAGCAAAAAATTTCAGAATTGCACCTTGCAATGCGGAGAAATTACTGTTTGTGCATTTACAATATTCATTGATTTTTGCCATTGAAAAACATCCAGAAATGATTGAAGCTACTGACTGAATGAAAGGAGCTGGCATCTCACTCTCTTTGAATCTTCTTTATCATGCTAAGAGGAGCAGGAAAAAGCAAAAAATTTCAGAATTGCACCTTGCAATGCGGAGAAATTACTGTTTGTGCATTTACAATATTCATTGATTTTTGCCATTGAAAAACATCATGTTATTCATATACCAGAAATGTTTGAAGCTACTGACTGAATGAAAGGAGCTGACATCTCACTCTCTTTGAATCTTCTTTATCATGCTAAGAGGAGCAGGAAAAAGCAAAAAATTTCAGAATTGCACCTTGCAATGCGGAGAAATTACTGTTTGTGCATTTACAATATTCATTGATTTTTGCCATTGAAAAACGTCCAGAAATGATTGAAGCTACTGACTGAATGAAACAAGCTGGCATCTCACTCTCTTTGAATCTTCTTTATCATGCTAAGAGGAGCAGGAAAAAGCAAAAAATTTCAGAATTGCACCTTGCAATGCGGAGAAATTACTGTTTGTGCATTTACAATATTCATTGATTTTTGCCATTGAAAAACATCCAGAAATGATTGAAGCTACTGACTGAATGAAAGGAGCTGGCATCTCACTCTCTTTGAATCTTCTTTATCATGCTAAGAGGAGCAGGAAAAAGCAAAAAATTTCAGAATTGCACCTTGCAATGCGGAGAAATTACTGTTTGTGCATTTACAATATTCATTGATTTTTGCCATTGAAAAACATCATGTTATTCATATACCAGAAATGTTTGAAGCTACTGACTGAATGAAAGGAGCTGACATCTCACTCTCTTTGAATCTTCTTTATCATGCTAAGAGGAGCAGGAAAAAGCAAAAAATTTCAGAATTGCACCTTGCAATGCGGAGAAATTACTGTTTGTGCATTTACAATATTCATTGATTTTTGCCATTGAAAAACATCATGTTATTCATATACCAGAAATGTTTGAAGCTACTGACTGAATGAAAGGAGCTGGCATCTCACTCTCTTTGAATCTTCTTTATCATGCTAAGAGGAGCAGGAAAAAGCAAAAAATTTCAGAATTGCACCTTGCAATGTGGAGAAATTACTGTTTGTGCATTTACAATATTCATTGATTTTTACCATTGAAAAACGTCCAGAAATGATTGAAGCTACTGACTGAATGAAAGTAGCTGGCATCTCACTCTCTTTGAATCTTCTTTATCATGCTAAGAGGAGCAGGAAAAAGCAAAAAATCTCAGACTTGCACCTTGCAATGCGGAGAAATTACTGTTTGTGCATTTACAATATTCATTGATTTTTGCCATTGAAAAACATCATGTTATTCATATACCAGAAATGTTTGAAGCTACTGACTGAATGAAAGGAGCTGGCATCTCACTCTCTTTGAATCTTCTTTATCATGCTAAGAGGAGCAGGAAAAAGCAAAAAATTTCAGAATTGCACCTTGCAATGCGGAGAAATTACTGTTTGTGCATTTACAATATTCATTGATTTTTGCCATTGAAAAACATCATGTTATTCATATACCAGAAATGTTTGAAGCTACTGACTGAATGAAAGGAGCTGGCATCTCACTCTCTTTGAATCTTCTTTATCATGCTAAGAGGAGCAGGAAAAAGCAAAAAATTTCAGAATTGCACCTTGCAATGCGGAGAAATTACTGTTTGTGCATTTACAATATTCATTGATTTTTGCCATTGAAAAACATCCAGAAATGATTGAAGCTACTGACTGAATGAAAGGAGCTGGCATCTCACTCTCTTTGAATCTTCTTTATCATGCTAAGAGGAGCAGGAAAAATCAAAAAATTTCAGAATTGCACCTTGCAATGCGGAGAAATTACTGTTTGTGCATTTACAATATTCATTGATTTTTGCCATTGAAAAACATGTTATTCATATACCAGAAATGTTTGAAGCTACTGACTGAATGAAAGGAGCTGGCACCTCACTCTCTTTGAATCTTCTTTATCATGCTAAGAGGAGCGGGAAAAAGCAAAAAATTTCAGAATTGCACCTTGCAATGCGGAGAAATTACTGTTTGTGCATTTACAATATTCATTGATTTTTGCCATTGAAAAACGTCCAGAAATGATTGAAGGTACTGACTAAATGAAAGGAACTGGCATCTCACTCTCTTTGAATCTTCTTTATCATGCTAAGAGGAGCAGGAAAAAGCAAAAAATTTCAGAATTGCACCTTGCAATGCGGAGAAATTACTGTTTGTGCATTTACAATATTCATTGATTTTTGCCATTGAAAAACGTCCAGAAATGATTGAAGCTACTGACTGAATGAAAGGAGCTGGCATCTCACTCTCTTTGAATCTTCTTTATCATGCTAAGAGGAGCAGGAAAAAGCAAAAAATTTCAGAATTGCACTTTGCAATACGGAGAAATTACAGTTTGTGCATTTACAATATTCATTGATTTTTGCCATTGAAAAACATCCAGAAATGATTGAAGCTACTGACTGAATGAAAGGAGCTGGCATCTCACTCTCTTTGAATCTTCTTTAT
The DNA here is from genome assembly GCF_046119375.1 of Phyllobates terribilis. Lineage (NCBI taxonomy): Eukaryota > Metazoa > Chordata > Amphibia > Anura > Dendrobatidae > Phyllobates > Phyllobates terribilis. Next base: position 103,770 of record NW_027365345.1, read on the forward strand.
CATACTAAGAGGAGCAGGAAAAAGCAAAAAATTTCAGACTTGCACCTTGCAATGCGGAGAACTTACTGTTTGTGCATTTACAATATTCATTGATTTTTGCCATTGAAAAACATGTTATTCATATACCAGAAATGTTTGAAGCTACTGACTGAATGAAAGGAGCTGGCACCTCACTCTCTTTGAATCTTCTTTATCATGCTAAGAGGAGCGGGAAAAAGCAAAAAATTTCAGAATTGCACCTTGCAATGCGGAGAAATTACTGTTTGTGCATTTACAATATTCATTGATTTTTGCCATTGAAAAACGTCCAGAAATGATTGAAGGTACTGACTAAATGAAAGGAACTGGCATCTCACTCTCTTTGAATCTTCTTTATCATGCTAAGAGGAGCAGGAAAAAGCAAAAAATTTCAGAATTGCACCTTGCAATGCGGAGAAATTACTGTTTGTGCATTTACAATATTCATTGATTTTTGCCATTGAAAAACGTCCAGAAATGATTGAAGCTACTGACTGAATGAAAGGAGCTGGCATCTCACTCTCTTTGAATCTTCTTTATCATGCTAAGAGGAGCAGGAAAAAGCAAAAAATTTCAGAATTGCACTTTGCAATACGGAGAAATTACAGTTTGTGCATTTACAATATTCATTGATTTTTGCCATTGAAAAACATCCAGAAATGATTGAAGCTACTGACTGAATGAAAGGAGCTGGCATCTCACTCTCTTTGAATCTTCTTTATCATACTAAGAGGAGCAGGAAAAAGCAAAAAATTTCAGACTTGCACCTTGCAATGCGGAGAAATTACTGTTTGTGCATTTACAATATTCATTGATTTTTGCCATTGAAAAACATGTTATTCATATACCAGAAATGTTTGAAGCTACTGACTGAATGAAAGGAGCTGGCACCTCACTCTCTTTGAATCTTCTTTATCATGCTAAGAGGAGCGGGAAAAAGCAAAAAATTTCAGAATTGCACCTTGCAATGCGGAGAAATTACTGTTTGTGCATTTACAATATTCATTGATTTTTGCCATTGAAAAACGTCCAGAAATGATTGAAGCTACTGACTGAATGAAAGGAGCTGGCATCTCACTCTCTTTGAATCTTCTTTATCATGCTAAGAGGAGCAGGAAAAAGCAAAAAATTTCAGAATTGCACCTTGCAATGCGGAGAAATTACTGTTTGTGCATTTACAATATTCATTGATTTTTGCCATTGAAAAACGTCCAGAAATGATTGAAGCTACTGACTGAATGAAAGGAGCTGGCATCTCACTCTCTTTGAATCTTCTTTATCATGCTAAGAGGAGCAGGAAAAAGCAAAAAATTTCAGAATTGCACCTTGCAATGCGGAGAAATTACAGTTTGTGCATTTACAATATTCATTGATTTTTGCCATTGAAAAACATCCAGAAATGATTGAAGCTACTGACTGAATGAAAGGAGCTGGCATCTCACTCTCTTTGAATCTTCTTTATCATGCTAAGAGGAGCAGGAAAAAGCAAAAAATTTCAGAATTGCACCTTGCAATGCGGAGAAATTACTGTTTGTGCATTTACAATATTCATTGATTTTTGCCATTGAAAAACATCATGTTATTCATATACCAGAAATGTTTGAAGCTACTGACTCAATGAAAGGAGCTGGCATCTCACTCTCTTTGAATCTTCTTTATCATGCTAAGAGGAGCAGGAAAAAGCAAAAAATTTCAGAATTGCACCTTGCAATGTGGAGAAATTACTGTTTGTGCATTTACAATATTCATTGATTTTTACCATTGAAAAACGTCCAGAAATGATTGAAGCTACTGAGTGAATGAAAGTAGCTGGCATCTCACTCTCTTCGAATCTTCTTTATCATGCTAAGAGGAGCAGGAAAAAGCAAAAAATTTCAGACTTGCACCTTGCAATGCGGAGAAATTACTGTTTGTGCATTTACAATATTCATTGATTTTTGCCATTGAAAAACGTCCAGAAATGATTGAAGGTACTGACTGAATGAAAGGAGCTGGCATCTCACTCTCTTTGAATCTTCTTTATCATGCTAAGAGGAGCAGGAAAAAGCAAAAAATTTCAGAATTGCACCTTGCAATGCGGAGAAATTACTGTTTGTGCATTTACAATATTCATTGATTTTTGCCACTGAAAAACGTCCAGAAATGATTGAAGCTACTGACTGAATGAAAGGAGCTGGCATCTCACTCTCTTTGAATCTTCTTTATCATGCTAAGAGGAGCAGGAAAAAGCAAAAAATTTCAGAATTGCACCTTGCAATGCGGAGAAATTACAGTTTGTGCATTTACAATATTTATTGATTTTTGCCATTGAAAAACATCCAGAAATGATTGAAGCTACTGACTGAATGAAAGGAGCTGGCATCTCACTCTCTTTGAATCTTCTTTATCATGCTAAGAGGAGCAGGAAAAAGCAAAAAATTTCAGAATTGCACCTTGCAATGCGGAGAAATTACTGTTTGTGCATTTACAATATTCATTGATTTTTGCCATTGAAAAACATCATGTTATTCATATACCAGAAATGTTTGAAGCTACTGACTGAATGAAAGGAGCTGGCATCTCACTCTCTTTGAATCTTCTTTATCATGCTAAGAGGAGCAGGAAAAAGCAAAAAATTTCAGAATTGCACCTTGCAATGTGGAGAAATTACTGTTTGTGCATTTACAATATTCATTGATTTTTACCATTGAAAAACGTCCAGAAATGATTGAAGCTACTGACTGAATGAAAGTAGCTGGCATCTCACTCTCTTTGAATCTTCTTTATCATGCTAAGAGGAGCAGGAAAAAGCAAAAAATCTCAGACTTCACCTTGCAATGCGGAGAAATTACTGTTTGTGCATTTACAATATTCATTGATTTTTGCCATTGAAAAACATCATGTTATTCATATACCAGAAATGTTTGAAGCTACTGACTGAATGAAAGGAGCTGGCATCTCACTCTCTTTGAATCTTCTTTATCATGCTAAGAGGAGCAGGAAAAAGCAAAAAATTTCAGAATTGCACCTTGCAATGCGGAGAAATTACTGTTTGTGCATTTACAATATTCATTGATTTTTGCCATTGAAAAACATCATGTTATTCATATACCAGAAATGTTTGAAGCTACTGACTGAATGAAAGGAGCTGGCATCTCACTCTCTTTGAATCTTCTTTATCATGCTAAGAGGAGCAGGAAAAAGCAAAAAATTTCAGAATTGCACCTTGCAATGCGGAGAAATTACTGTTTGTGCATTTACAATATTCATTGATTTTTGCCATTGAAAAACATCCAGAAATGATTGAAGCTACTGACTGAATGAAAGGAGCTGGCATCTCACTCTCTTTGAATCTTCTTTATCATGCTAAGAGGAGCAGGAAAAATCAAAAAATTTCAGAATTGCACCTTGCAATGCGGAGAAATTACTGTTTGTGCATTTACAATATTCATTGATTTTTGCCATTGAAAAACATGTTATTCATATACCAGAAATGTTTGAAGCTACTGACTGAATGAAAGGAGCTGGCACCTCACTCTCTTTGAATCTTCTTTATCATGCTAAGAGGAGCGGGAAAAAGCAAAAAATTTCAGAATTGCACCTTGCAATGCGGAGAAATTACTGTTTGTGCATTTACAATATTCATTGATTTTTGCCATTGAAAAACGTCCAGAAATGATTGAAGGTACTGACTAAATGAAAGGAGCTGGCATCTCACTCTCTTTGAATCTTCTTTATCATGCTAAGAGGAGCAGGAAAAAGCAAAAAATTTCAGAATTGCACCTTGCAATGCGGAGAAATTACTGTTTGTGCATTTACAATATTCATTGATTTTTGCCATTGAAAAACGTCCAGAAATGATTGAAGCTACTGACTGAATGAAAGGAGCTGGCATCTCACTCTCTTTGAATCTTCTTTATCATGCTAAGAGGAGCAGGAAAAAGCAAAAAATTTCAGAATTGCACTTTGCAATACGGAGAAATTACAGTTTGTGCATTTACAATATTCATTGATTTTTGCCATTGAAAAACATCCAGAAATGATTGAAGCTACTGACTGAATGAAAGGAGCTGGCATCTCACTCTCTTTGAATCTTCTTTATCATACTAAGAGGAGCAGGAAAAAGCAAAAAATTTCAGACTTGCACCTTGCAATGCGGAGAAATTACTGTTTGTGCATTTACAATATTCATTGATTTTTGCAATTGAAAAACATCATGTTATTCATATACCAGAAATGTGTGAAGCTACTGACTGAATGAAAGGAGCTGGCATCTCACTCTCTTTGAATCTTCTTTATCATGCTAAGAGGAGCAGGAAAAAGCAAAAAATTTCAGAATTGCACCTTGCAATGCGGAGAAATTACTGTTTGTGCATTTACAATATTCATTGATTTTTGCCATTGAAAAACGTCCAGAAATGATTGAAGCTACTGACTGAATGAAAGGAGCTGGCATCTCACTCTCTTTGAATCTTGTTTATCATGCTAAGAGGAGCAGGAAAAAGCAAAAAATTTCAGAATTGCACCTTGCAATGCGGAGAAATTACTGTTTGTGCATTTACAATATTCATTGATTTTTGCCATTGAAAAACGTCCAGAAATGATTGAAGCTACTGACTGAATGAAAGGAGCTGGCATCTCACTCTCTTTGAATCTTCTTTATCATGCTAAGAGGAGCAGGAAAAAGCAAAAAATTTCAGAATTGCACCTTGCAATGCGGAGAAATTACTGTTTGTGCATTTACAATATTCATTGATTTTTGCCATTGAAAAACATCATGTTATTCATATACCAGAAATGATTGAAGCTACTGACTGAATGAAAGGAGCTGGCATCTCACTCTCTTTGAATCTTCTTTATCATGCTAAGAGGAGCAGGAAAAAGTAAAAAATTTCAGAATTGCACCTTGCAATGCGGAGAAATTACTGTTTGTGCATTTATAATATTCAATGATTTTTGCCATTGAAAAACGTCCAGAAATGATTGAAGCTACTGACTGAACGAAAGGAGCTGGCATCTCACTCTCTTTGAATCTTCTTTATCATGCTAAGAGGAGCAGGAAAAAGCAAAAAATTTCAGAATTGCACCTTGCAATGCGGAGAAATTACTGTTTGTGCATTTACAATATTCATTGATTTTTGCCATTGAAAAACGTCCAGAAATGATTGAAGCTACTGACTGAATGAAAGGAGCTGGCATCTCACTCTCTTTGAATCTTCTTTATCATGCTAAGAGGAGCAGGAAAAAGCAAAAAATTTCAGAATTGCACCTTGCAATGCGGAGAAATTACTGTTTGTGCATTTACAATATTCATTGATTTTTGCCATTGAAAAACATCATGTTATTCATATACCAGAAATGTTTGAAGCTACTGACTGAATGAAAGGAGCTGACATCTCACTCTCTTTGAATCTTCTTTATCATGCTAAGAGGAGCAGGAAAAAGCAAAAAATTTCAGAATTGCACCTTGCAATGCGGAGAAATTACTGTTTGTGCATTTACAATATTCATTGATTTTTGCCATTGAAAAACGTCCAGAAATGATTGAAGCTACTGACTGAATGAAAGGAGCTGGCATCTCACTCTCTTTGAATCTTCTTTATCATGCTAAGAGGAGCAGGAAAAAGCAAAAAATTTCAGAATTGCACCTTGCAATGCGGAGAAATTACTGTTTGTGCATTTACAATATTCATTGATTTTTGCCATTGAAAAACATCATGTTATTCATATACCAGAAATGTTTGAAGCTACTGACTGAATGAAAGGAGCTGGCATCTCACTCTCTTTGAATCTTCTTTATCATGCTAAGAGGAGCAGGAAAAAGCAAAAAATTTCAGAATTGCACCTTGCAATGTGGAGAAATTACTGTTTGTGCATTTACAATATTCATTGATTTTTGCCATTGAAAAACATCATGTTATTCATATACCAGAAATGTTTGAAGCTACTGACTGAATGAAAGGAGCTGGCATCTCACTCTCTTTGAATCTTCTTTATCATGCTAAGAGGAGCAGGAAAAAGCAAAAAATTTCAGAATTGCACCTTGCAATGTGGAGAAATTACTGTTTGTGCATTTACAATATTCATTGATTTTTACCATTGAAAAACGTCCAGAAATGATTGAAGCTACTGACTGAATGAAAGTAGCTGGCATCTCACTCTCTTTGAATCTTCTTTATCATGCTAAGAGGAGCAGGAAAAAGCAAAAAATTTCAGACTTGCACCTTGCAATGCGGAGAAATTACTGTTTGTGCATTTACAATATTCATTGATTTTTGCCATTGAAAAACATCATGTTATTCATATACCAGAAATGATTGAAGCTACTGACTGAATGAAAGGAGCTGGCATCTCACTCTCTTTGAATCTTCTTTATCATGCTAAGAGGAGCAGGAAAAAGTAAAAAATTTCAGAATTGCACCTTGCAATGCGGAGAAATTACTGTTTGTGCATTTACAATATTCATTGATTTTTGCCATTGAAAAACATCATGTTATTCATATACCAGAAATGATTGAAGCTACTGACTGAATGAAAGGAGCTGGCATCTCACTCTCTTTGAATCTTCTTTATCATGCTAAGAGGAGCAGGAAAAAGCAAAAAATTTCAGAATTGCACCTTGCAATGCGGAGAAATTACTGTTTGTGCATTTACAATATTCATTGATTTTTGCCATTGAAAAACGTCCAGAAATGATTGAAGCTACTGACTGAATGAAAGGAGCTGGCATCTCACTCTCTTTGAATCTTGTTTATCATGCTAAGAGGAGCAGGAAAAAGCAAAAAATTTCAGAATTGCACCTTGCAATGCGGAGAAATTACTGTTTGTGCATTTACAATATTCATTGATTTTTGCCATTGAAAAACGTCCAGAAATGATTGAAGCTACTGACTGAATGAAAGGAGCTGGCATCTCACTCTCTTTGAATCTTCTTTATCATGCTAAGAGGAGCAGGAAAAAGCAAAAAATTTCAGAATTGCACCTTGCAATGCGGAGAAATTACTGTTTGTGCATTTACAATATTCATTGATTTTTGCCATTGAAAAACATCATGTTATTCATATACCAGAAATGATTGAAGCTACTGACTGAATGAAAGGAGCTGGCATCTCACTCTCTTTGAATCTTCTTTATCATGCTAAGAGGAGCAGGAAAAAGTAAAAAATTTCAGAATTGCACCTTGCAATGCGGAGAAATTACTGTTTGTGCATTTATAATATTCAATGATTTTTGCCATTGAAAAACGTCCAGAAATGATTGAAGCTACTGACTGAACGAAAGGAGCTGGCATCTCACTCTCTTTGAATCTTCTTTATCATGCTAAGAGGAGCAGGAAAAAGCAAAAAATTTCAGAATTGCACCTTGCAATGCGGAGAAATTACTGTTTGTGCATTTACAATATTCATTGATTTTTGCCATTGAAAAACGTCCAGAAATGATTGAAGCTACTGACTGAATGAAAGGAGCTGGCATCTCACTCTCTTTGAATCTTCTTTATCATGCTAAGAGGAGCAGGAAAAAGCAAAAAATTTCAGAATTGCACCTTGCAATGCGGAGAAATTACTGTTTGTGCATTTACAATATTCATTGATTTTTGCCATTGAAAAACATCATGTTATTCATATACCAGAAATGTTTGAAGCTACTGACTGAATGAAAGGAGCTGACATCTCACTCTCTTTGAATCTTCTTTATCATGCTAAGAGGAGCAGGAAAAAGCAAAAAATTTCAGAATTGCACCTTGCAATGCGGAGAAATTACTGTTTGTGCATTTACAATATTCATTGATTTTTGCCATTGAAAAACGTCCAGAAATGATTGAAGCTACTGACTGAATGAAAGGAGCTGGCATCTCACTCTCTTTGAATCTTCTTTATCATGCTAAGAGGAGCAGGAAAAAGCAAAAAATTTCAGAATTGCACCTTGCAATGCGGAGAAATTACTGTTTGTGCATTTACAATATTCATTGATTTTTGCCATTGAAAAACATCATGTTATTCATATACCAGAAGTGTTTGAAGCTACTGACTGAATGAAAGGAGCTGGCATCTCACTCTCTTTGAATCTTCTTTATCATGCTAAGAGGAGCAGGAAAAAGCAAAAAATTTCAGAATTGCACCTTGCAATGTGGAGAAATTACTGTTTGTGCATTTACAATATTCATTGATTTTTGCCATTGAAAAACATCATGTTATTCATATACCAGAAATGTTTGAAGCTACTGACTGAATGAAAGGAGCTGGCATCTCACTCTCTTTGAATCTTCTTTATCATGCTAAGAGGAGCAGGAAAAAGCAAAAAATTTCAGAATTGCACCTTGCAATGTGGAGAAATTACTGTTTGTGCATTTACAATATTCATTGATTTTTACCATTGAAAAACGTCCAGAAATGATTGAAGCTACTGACTGAATGAAAGTAGCTGGCATCTCACTCTCTTTGAATCTTCTTTATCATGCTAAGAGGAGCAGGAAAAAGCAAAAAATTTCAGACTTGCACCTTGCAATGCGGAGAAATTACTGTTTGTGCATTTACAATATTCATTGATTTTTGCCATTGAAAAACATCATGTTATTCATATACCAGAAATGATTGAAGCTACTGACTGAATGAAAGGAGCTGGCATCTCACTCTCTTTGAATCTTCTTTATCATGCTAAGAGGAGCAGGAAAAAGTAAAAAATTTCAGAATTGCACCTTGCAATGCGGAGAAATTACTGTTTGTGCATTTATAATATTCAATGATTTTTGCCATTGAAAAACGTCCAGAAATGATTGAAGCTACTGACTGAACGAAAGGAGCTGGCATCTCACTCTCTTTGAATCTTCTTTATCATGCTAAGAGGAGCAGGAAAAAGCAAAAAATTTCAGAATTGCACCTTGCAATGCGGAGAAATTACTGTTTGTGCATTTACAATATTCATTGATTTTTGCCATTGAAAAACATCCAGAAATGATTGAAGCTACTGACTGAATGAAAGGAGCTGGCATCTCACTCTCTTTGAATCTTCTTTATCATGCTAAGAGGAGCAGGAAAAAGCAAAAAATTTCAGAATTGCACCTTGCAATGCGGAGAAATTACTGTTTGTGCATTTACAATATTCATTGATTTTTGCCATTGAAAAACATCATGTTATTCATATACCAGAAATGTTTGAAGCTACTGACTGAATGAAAGGAGCTGACATCTCACTCTCTTTGAATCTTCTTTATCATGCTAAGAGGAGCAGGAAAAAGCAAAAAATTTCAGAATTGCACCTTGCAATGCGGAGAAATTACTGTTTGTGCATTTACAATATTCATTGATTTTTGCCATTGAAAAACGTCCAGAAATGATTGAAGCTACTGACTGAATGAAAGTAGCTGGCATCTCACTCTCTTTGAATCTTCTTTATCATGCTAAGAGGAGCAGGAAAAAGCAAAAAATTTCAGAATTGCACCTTGCAATGTGGAGAAATTACTGTTTGTGCATTTACAATATTCATTGATTTTTACCATTGAAAAACGTCCAGAAATGATTGAAGCTACTGACTGAATGAAAGTAGCTGGCATCTCACTCTCTTTGAATCTTCTTTATCATGCTAAGAGGAGCAGGAAAAAGCAAAAAATTTCAGAATTGCACCTTGCAATGCGGAGAAATTACTGTTTGTGCATTTACAATATTCATTGATTTTTGCCATTGAAAAACATGTTATTCATATACCAGAAATGTTTGAAGCTACTGACTGAATGAAAGGAGCTGGCACCTCACTCTCTTTGAATCTTCTTTATCATGCTAAGAGGAGCGGGAAAAAGCAAAAAATTTCAGAATTGCACCTTGCAATGCGGAGAAATTAGTTTGTGCATTTACAATATTCATTGATTTTTGCCATTGAAAAACGTCCAGAAATGATTGAAGGTACTGACTGAATGAAAGGAGCTGGCATCTCACTCTCTTTGAATCTTCTTTATCATGCTAAGAGGAGCAGGAAAAAGCAAAAAATTTCAGAATTGCACCTTGCAATGCGGAGAAATTACTGTTTGTGCATTTACAATATTCATTGGTTTTTGCCATTGAAAAACGTCCAGAAATGATTGAAGCTACTGACTGAACGAAAGGAGCTGGCATCTCACTCTCTTTGAATCTTCTTTATCATGCTAAGAGGAGCAGGAAAAAGCAAAAAATTTCAGAATTGCACCTTGCAATGCGGAGAAATTACTGTTTGTGCATTTACAATATTCATTGATTTTTGCCATTGAAAAACATCATGTTATTCATATACCAGAAATGTTTGAAGCTACTGACTGAATGAAAGGAGCTGACATCTCACTCTCTTTGAATCTTCTTTATCATGCTAAGAGGAGCAGGAAAAAGCAAAAAATTTCAGAATTGCACCTTGCAATGCGGAGAAATTACTGTTTGTGCATTTACAATATTCATTGATTTTTGCCATTGAAAAACGTCCAGAAATGATTGAAGCTACTGACTGAATGAAAGGAGCTGGCATCTCACTCTCTTTGAATCTTCTTTATCATGCTAAGAGGAGCAGGAAAAAGCAAAAAATTTCAGAATTGCACCTTGCAATGCGGAGAAATTACTGTTTGTGCATTTACAATATTCATTGATTTTTGCCATTGAAAAACATCATGTTATTCATATACCAGAAATGTTTGAAGCTACTGACTGAATGAAAGGAGCTGGCATCTCACTCTCTTTGAATCTTCTTTATCATGCTAAGAGGAGCAGGAAAAAGCAAAAAATTTCAGAATTGCACCTTGCAATGTGGAGAAATTACTGTTTGTGCATTTACAATATTCATTGATTTTTACCATTGAAAAACGTCCAGAAATGATTGAAGCTACTGACTGAATGAAAGTAGCTGGCATCTCACTCTCTTTGAATCTTCTTTATCATGCTAAGAGGAGCAGGAAAAAGCAAAAAATTTCAGACTTGCACCTTGCAATGCGGAGAAATTACTGTTTGTGCATTTACAATATTCATTGATTTTTGCCATTGAAAAACATCATGTTATTCATATACCAGAAATGTTTGAAGCTACTGACTGAATGAAAGGAGCTGGCATCTCACTCTCTTTGAATCTTCTTTATCATGCTAAGAGGAGCAGGAAAAAGCAAAAAATTTCAGAATTGCACCTTGCAATGCGGAGAAATTACTGTTTGTGCATTTACAATATTCATTGATTTTTGCCATTGAAAAACATCATGTTATTCATATACCAGAAATGTTTGAAGCTACTGACTGAATGAAAGGAGCTGGCATCTCACTCTCTTTGAATCTTCTTTATCATGCTAAGAGGAGCAGGAAAAAGCAAAAAATTTCAGAATTGCACCTTGCAATGCGGAGAAATTACTGTTTGTGCATTTACAATATTCATTGATTTTTGCCATTGAAAAACATCCAGAAATGATTGAAGCTACTGACTGAATGAAAGGAGCTGGCATCTCACTCTCTTTGAATCTTCTTTATCATGCTAAGAGGAGCAGGAAAAATCAAAAAATTTCAGAATTGCACCTTGCAATGCGGAGAAATTACTGTTTGTGCATTTACAATATTCATTGATTTTTGCCATTGAAAAACATGTTATTCATATACCAGAAATGTTTGAAGCTACTGACTGAATGAAAGGAGCTGGCACCTCACTCTCTTTGAATCTTCTTTATCATGCTAAGAGGAGCGGGAAAAAGCAAAAAATTTCAGAATTGCACCTTGCAATGCGGAGAAATTACTGTTTGTGCATTTACAATATTCATTGATTTTTGCCATTGAAAAACGTCCAGAAATGATTGAAGGTACTGACTAAATGAAAGGAGCTGGCCTCTCACTCTCTTTGAATCTTCTTTATCATGCTAAGAGGAGCAGGAAAAAGCAAAAAATTTCAGAATTGCACCTTGCAATGCGGAGAAATTACTGTTTGTGCATTTACAATATTCATTGATTTTTGCCATTGAAAAACGTCCAGAAATGATTGAAGCTACTGACTGAATGAAAGGAGCTGGCATCTCACTCTCTTTGAATCTTCTTTATCATGCTAAGAGGAGCAGGAAAAAGCAAAAAATTTCAGAATTGCACTTTGCAATACGGAGAAATTACAGTTTGTGCATTTACAATATTCATTGATTTTTGCCATTGAAAAACATCCAGAAATGATTGAAGCTACTGACTGAATGAAAGGAGCTGGCATCTCACTCTCTTTGAATCTTCTTTATCATACTAAGAGGAGCAGGAAAAAGCAAAAAATTTCAGACTTGCACCTTGCAATGCGGAGAAATTACTGTTTGTGCATTTACAATATTCATTGATTTTTGCCATTGAAAAACATCATGTTATTCATATACCAGAAATGTGTGAAGCTACTGACTGAATGAAAGGAGCTGGCATCTCACTCTCTTTGAATCTTCTTTATCATGCTAAGAGGAGCAGGAAAAAGCAAAAAATTTCAGAATTGCACCTTGCAATGCGGAGAAATTACTGTTTGTGCATTTACAATATTCATTGATTTTTGCCATTGAAAAACGTCCAGAAATGATTGAAGCTACTGACTGAATGAAAGGAGCTGGCATCTCACTCTCTTTGAATCTTGTTTATCATGCTAAGAGGAGCAGGAAAAAGCAAAAAATTTCAGAATTGCACCTTGCAATGCGGAGAAATTACTGTTTGTGCATTTACAATATTCATTGATTTTTGCCATTGAAAAACGTCCAGAAATGATTGAAGCTACTGACTGAATGAAAGGAGCTGGCATCTCACTCTCTTTGAATCTTCTTTATCATGCTAAGAGGAGCAGGAAAAAGCAAAAAATTTCAGAATTGCACCTTGCAATGCGGAGAAATTACTGTTTGTGCATTTACAATATTCATTGATTTTTGCCATTGAAAAACATCATGTTATTCATATACCAGAAATGATTGAAGCTACTGACTGAATGAAAGGAGCTGGCATCTCACTCTCTTTGAATCTTCTTTATCATGCTAAGAGGAGCAGGAAAAAGTAAAAAATTTCAGAATTGCACCTTGCAATGCGGAGAAATTACTGTTTGTGCATTTATAATATTCAATGATTTTTGCCATTGAAAAACGTCCAGAAATGATTGAAGCTACTGACTGAACGAAAGGAGCTGGCATCTCACTCTCTTTGAATCTTCTTTATCATGCTAAGAGGAGCAGGAAAAAGCAAAAAATTTCAGAATTGCACCTTGCAATGCGGAGAAATTACTGTTTGTGCATTTACAATATTCATTGATTTTTGCCATTGAAAAACGTCCAGAAATGATTGAAGCTACTGACTGAATGAAAGGAGCTGGCATCTCACTCTCTTTGAATCTTCTTTATCATGCTAAGAGGAGCAGGAAAAAGCAAAAAATTTCAGAATTGCACCTTGCAATGCGGAGAAATTACTGTTTGTGCATTTACAATATTCATTGATTTTTGCCATTGAAAAACATCATGTTATTCATATACCAGAAATGTTTGAAGCTACTGACTGAATGAAAGGAGCTGACATCTCACTCTCTTTGAATCTTCTTTATCATGCTAAGAGGAGCAGGAAAAAGCAAAAAATTTCAGAATTGCACCTTGCAATGCGGAGAAATTACTGTTTGTGCATTTACAATATTCATTGATTTTTGCCATTGAAAAACGTCCAGAAATGATTGAAGCTACTGACTGAATGAAAGGAGCTGGCATCTCACTCTCTTTGAATCTTCTTTATCATGCTAAGAGGAGCAGGAAAAAGCAAAAAATTTCAGAATTGCACCTTGCAATGCGGAGAAATTACTGTTTGTGCATTTACAATATTCATTGATTTTTGCCATTGAAAAACATCATGTTATTCATATACCAGAAATGTTTGAAGCTACTGACTGAATGAAAGGAGCTGGCATCTCACTCTCTTTGAATCTTCTTTATCATGCTAAGAGGAGCAGGAAAAAGCAAAAAATTTCAGAATTGCACCTTGCAATGTGGAGAAATTACTGTTTGTGCATTTACAATATTCATTGATTTTTGCCATTGAAAAACATCATGTTATTCATATACCAGAAATGTTTGAAGCTACTGACTGAATGAAAGGAGCTGGCATCTCACTCTCTTTGAATCTTCTTTATCATGCTAAGAGGAGCAGGAAAAAGCAAAAAATTTCAGAATTGCACCTTGCAATGTGGAGAAATTTCTGTTTGTGCATTTACAATATTCATTGATTTTTACCATTGAAAAACGTCCAGAAATGATTGAAGCTACTGACTGAATGAAAGTAGCTGGCATCTCACTCTCTTTGAATCTTCTTTATCATGCTAAGAGGAGCAGGAAAAAGCAAAAAATTTCAGACTTGCACCTTGCAATGCGGAGAAATTACTGTTTGTGCATTTACAATATTCATTGATTTTTGCCATTGAAAAACATCATGTTATTCATATACCAGAAATGTTTGAAGCTACTGACTGAATGAAAGGAGCTGGCATCTCACTCTCTTTGAATCTTCTTTATCATGCTAAGAGGAGCAGGAAAAAGCAAAAAATTTCAGAATTGCACCTTGCAATGCGGAGAAATTACTGTTTGTGCATTTACAATATTCATTGATTTTTGCCATTGAAAAACATCATGTTATTCATATACCAGAAATGATTGAAGCTACTGACTGAATGAAAGGAGCTGGCATCTCACTCTCTTTGAATCTTCTTTATCATGCTAAGAGGAGCAGGAAAAAGTAAAAAATTTCAGAATTGCACCTTGCAATGCGGAGAAATTACTGTTTGTGCATTTATAATATTCAATGATTTTTGCCATTGAAAAACGTCCAGAAATGATTGAAGCTACTGACTGAACGAAAGGAGCTGGCATCTCACTCTCTTTGAATCTTCTTTATCATGCTAAGAGGAGCAGGAAAAAGCAAAAAATTTCAGAATTGCACCTTGCAATGCGGAGAAATTACTGTTTGTGCATTTACAATATTCATTGATTTTTGCCATTGAAAAACATCCAGAAATGATTGAAGCTACTGACTGAATGAAAGGAGCTGGCATCTCACTCTCTTTGAATCTTCTTTATCATGCTAAGAGGAGCAGGAAAAAGCAAAAAATTTCAGAATTGCACCTTGCAATGCGGAGAAATTACTGTTTGTGCATTTACAATATTCATTGATTTTTGCCATTGAAAAACATCATGTTATTCATATACCAGAAATGTTTGAAGCTACTGACTGAATGAAAGGAGCTGACATCTCACTCTCTTTGAATCTTCTTTATCATGCTAAGAGGAGCAGGAAAAAGCAAAAAATTTCAGAATTGCACCTTGCAATGCGGAGAAATTACTGTTTGTGCATTTACAATATTCATTGATTTTTGCCATTGAAAAACGTCCAGAAATGATTGAAGCTACTGACTGAATGAAAGGAGCTGGCATCTCACTCTCTTTGAATCTTCTTTATCATGCTAAGAGGAGCAGGAAAAAGCAAAAAATTTCAGAATTGCACCTTGCAATGCGGAGAAATTACTGTTTGTGCATTTACAATATTCATTGATTTTTGCCATTGAAAAACATCCAGAAATGATTGAAGCTACTGACTGAATGAAAGGAGCTGGCATCTCACTCTCTTTGAATCTTCTTTATCATGCTAAGAGGAGCAGGAAAAAGCAAAAAATTTCAGAATTGCACCTTGCAATGCGGAGAAATTACTGTTTGTGCATTTACAATATTCATTGATTTTTGCGATTGAAAAACATCATGTTATTCATATACCAGAAATGTTTGAAGCTACTGACTGAATGAAAGGAGCTGACATCTCACTCTCTTTGAATCTTCTTTATCATGCTAAGAGGAGCAGGAAAAAGCTAAAAATTTCAGAATTGCACCTTGCAATGCGGAGAAATTACTGTTTGTGCATTTACAATATTCATTGATTTTTGCCATTGAAAAACGTCCAGAAATGATTGAAGCTACTGACTGAATGAAAGGAGCTGGCATCTCACTCTCTTTGAATCTTCTTTATCATGCTAAGAGGAGCAGGAAAAAGCAAAAAATTTCAGAATTGCACCTTGCAATGCGGAGAAATTACTGTTTGTGCATTTACAATATTCATTGATTTTTGCCATTGAAAAACATGTTATTCATATACCAGAAATGTTTGAAGCTACTGACTGAATGAAAGGAGCTGGCACCTCACTCTCTTTGAATCTTCTTTATCATGCTAAGAGGAGCGGGAAAAAGCAAAAAATTTCAGAATTGCACCTTGCAATGCGGAGAAATTAGTTTGTGCATTTACAATATTCATTGATTTTTGCCATTGAAAAACGTCCAGAAATGATTGAAGGTACTGACTGAATGAAAGGAGCTGGCATCTCACTCTCTTTGAATCTTCTTTATCATGCTAAGAGGAGCAGGAAAAAGCAAAAAATTTCAGAATTGCACCTTGCAATGCGGAGAAATTACTGTTTGTGCATTTACAATATTCATTGGTTTTTGCCATTGAAAAACGTCCAGAAATGATTGAAGCTACTGACTGAACGAAAGGAGCTGGCATCTCACTCTCTTTGAATCTTCTTTATCATGCTAAGAGGAGCAGGAAAAAGCAAAAAATTTCAGAATTGCACCTTGCAATGCGGAGAAATTACTGTTTGTGCATTTACAATATTCATTGATTTTTGCCATTGAAAAACATCATGTTATTCATATACCAGAAATGTTTGAAGCTACTGACTGAATGAAAGGAGCTGACATCTCACTCTCTTTGAATCTTCTTTATCATGCTAAGAGGAGCAGGAAAAAGCAAAAAATTTCAGAATTGCACCTTGCAATGCGGAGAAATTACTGTTTGTGCATTTACAATATTCATTGATTTTTGCCATTGAAAAACGTCCAGAAATGATTGAAGCTACTGACTGAATGAAAGGAGCTGGCATCTCACTCTCTTTGAATCTTCTTTATCATGCTAAGAGGAGCAGGAAAAAGCAAAAAATTTCAGAATTGCACCTTGCAATGCGGAGAAATTACTGTTTGTGCATTTACAATATTCATTGATTTTTGCCATTGAAAAACATGTTATTCATATACCAGAAATGTTTGAAGCTACTGACTGAATGAAAGGAGCTGGCACCTCACTCTCTTTGAATCTTCTTTATCATGCTAAGAGGAGCGGGAAAAAGCAAAAAATTTCAGAATTGCACCTTGCAATGCGGAGAAATTACTGTTTGTGCATTTACAATATTCATTGATTTTTGCCATTGAAAAACGTCCAGAAATGATTGAAGGTACTGACTGAATGAAAGGAGCTGGCATCTCACTCTCTTTGAATCTTCTTTATCATGCTAAGAGGAGCAGGAAAAAGCAAAAAATTTCAGAATTGCACCTTGCAATGCGGAGAAATTACTGTTTGTGCATTTACAATATTCATTGGTTTTTGCCATTGA
>NW_027365346.1:0-121064 GCF_046119375.1 Phyllobates terribilis
ATAAAGAAGATTCAAAGGAGGAGTGAGATGCCAGCTACTTTCATTCAGTCAGTAGCTTCAATCATTTCTGGACGTTTTTCAATGGTAAAAATCAATGAATATTGTAAATGCACAAACAGTAATTTCTCCACATTGCAAGGTGCAATTCTGAAATTTTTTGCTTTTTCCTGCTCCTCTTAGCATGATAAAGAAGATTCAAAGAGAGTGAGATGCCAGCTCCTTTCATTCAGTCAGTAGCTTCAAACATTTCTGGTATATGAATAACATGATGTTTTTCAATGGCAAAAATCAATGAATATTGTAAATGCACAAACAGTAATTTCTCCGCATTGCAAGGTGCAATTCTGAAATTTTTTGCTTTTTCTGCTCCTCTTAGCATGATAAAGAAGATTCAAAGAGAGTGAGATGCCAGCTCCTTTCATTCAGTCAGTAGCTTCAATCATTTCTGGACGTTTTTCAATGGCAAAAATCAATGAATATTGTAAATGCACAAACAGTAATTTCTCCGCATTGCAAGGTGCAATTCTGAAATTTTTTGCTTTTTCCTGCTCCTCTTAGCATGATAAAGAAGATTCAAAGAGAGTGAGATGCCAGCTCCTTTCATTTAGTCAGTACCTTCAATCATTTCTGGACGTTTTTTCAATGGCAAAAATCAATGAATATTGTAAATGCACAAACAGTAATTTCTCCGCATTGCAAGGTGCAATTCTGAAATTTTTGCTTTTTCCTGCTCCTCTTAGCATGATAAAGAAGATTCAAAGAGAGTGAGATGCCAGCTCCTTTCATTCAGTCAGTAGCTTCAAACATTTCTGGTATATGAATAACATGATGTTTTTCAATGGCAAAAATCAATGAATATTGTAAATGCACAAACAGTAATTTCTCCGCATTGCAAGGTGCAATTCTGAAATTTTTTGCTTTTTCCTGCTCCTCTTAGCAATGATAAAGAAGATTCAAAGAGAGTGAGATGCCAGCTCCTTTCATTCAGTCAGTAGCTTCAACATTTCTGGTATATGAATAACATGATGTTTTTCAATGGCAAAAATCAATGAATATTGTAAATGCACAAACAGTAATTTCTCCGCATTGCAAGGTGCAAGTCTGAGATTTTTTGCTTTTTCCTGCTCCTCTTAGCATGATAAAGAAGATTCAAAGAGAGTGAGATGCCAGCTACTTTCATTCAGTCAGTAGCTTCAATCATTTCTGGACGTTTTTCAATGGTAAAAATCAATGAATATTGTAAATGCACAAACAGTAATTTCTCCACATTGCAAGGTGCAATTCTGAAATTTTTTGCTTTTTCCTGCTCCTCTTAGCATGATAAAGAAGATTCAAAGAGAGTGAGATGCCAGCTCCTTTCATTCAGTCAGTAGCTTCAAACATTTCTGGTATATGAATAACATGATGTTTTTCAATGGCAAAAATCAATGAATATTGTAAATGCACAAACAGTAATTTCTCCGCATTGCAAGGTGCAATTCTGAAATTTTTTGCTTTTTCCTGCTCCTCTTAGCATGATAAAGAAGATTCAAAGAGAGTGAGATGCCAGCTCCTTTCATTCAGTCAGTAGCTTCAATCATTTCTGGATGTTTTTCAATGGCAAAAATCAATAAATATTGTAAATGCACAAACTGTAATTTCTCCGCATTGCAAGGTGCAATTCTGAAATTTTTTGCTTTTTCCTGCTCCTCTCTTAGCATGATAAAGAAGATTCAAAGAGAGTGAGATGCCAGCTCCTTTCATTCAGTCAGTAGCTTCAATCATTTCTGGACGTTTTTCAGTGGCAAAAATCAATGAATATTGTAAATGCACAAACAGTAATTTCTCCGCATTGCAAGGTGCAATTCTGAAATTTTTTGCTTTTTCCTGCTCCTCTTAGCATGATAAAGAAGATTCAAAGAGAGTGAGATGCCAGCTCCTTTCATTCAGTCAGTACCTTCAATCATTTCTGGACGTTTTTCAATGGCAAAAATCAATGAATATTGTAAATGCACAAACAGTAATTTCTCCGCATTGCAAGGTGCAAGTCTGAAATTTTTTGCTTTTTCCTGCTCCTCTTAGCATGATAAAGAAGATTCGAAGAGAGTGAGATGCCAGCTACTTTCATTCAGTCAGTAGCTTCAATCATTTCTGGACGTTTTTCAATGGTAAAAATCAATGAATATTGTAAATGCACAAACAGTAATTTCTCCACATTGCAAGGTGCAATTCTGAAATTTTTTGCTTTTTCCTGCTCCTCTTAGCATGATAAAGAAGATTCAAAGAGAGTGAGATGCCAGCTCCTTTCATTGAGTCAGTAGCTTCAAACATTTCTGGTATATGAATAACATGATGTTTTTCAATGGCAAAAATCAATGAATATTGTAAATGCACAAACAGTAATTTCTCCGCATTGCAAGGTGCAATTCTGAAATTTTTTGCTTTTTCCTGCTCCTCTTAGCATGATAAAGAAGATTCAAAGAGAGTGAGATGCCAGCTCCTTTCATTCAGTCAGTAGCTTCAATCATTTCTGGATGTTTTTCAATGGCAAAAATCAATGAATATTGTAAATGCACAAACTGTAATTTCTCCGCATTGCAAGGTGCAATTCTGAAATTTTTTGCTTTTTCCTGCTCCTCTTAGCATGATAAAGAAGATTCAAAGAGAGTGAGATGCCAGCTCCTTTCATTCAGTCAGTAGCTTCAATCATTTCTGGACGTTTTTCAATGGCAAAAATCAATGAATATTGTAAATGCACAAACAGTAATTTCTCCGCATTGCAAGGTGCAATTCTGAAATTTTTTGCTTTTTCCTGCTCCTCTTAGCATGATAAAGAAGATTCAAAGAGAGTGAGATGCCAGCTCCTTTCATTCAGTCAGTAGCTTCAATCATTTCTGGACGTTTTTCAATGGCAAAAATCAATGAATATTGTAAATGCACAAACAGTAATTTCTCCGCATTGCAAGGTGCAATTCTGAAATTTTTTGCTTTTTCCCGCTCCTCTTAGCATGATAAAGAAGATTCAAAGAGAGTGAGGTGCCAGCTCCTTTCATTCAGTCAGTAGCTTCAAACATTTCTGGTATATGAATAACATGTTTTTCAATGGCAAAAATCAATGAATATTGTAAATGCACAAACAGTAATTTCTCCGCATTGCAAGGTGCAAGTCTGAAATTTTTTGCTTTTTCCTGCTCCTCTTAGTATGATAAAGAAGATTCAAAGAGAGTGAGATGCCAGCTCCTTTCATTCAGTCAGTAGCTTCAATCATTTCTGGATGTTTTTCAATGGCAAAAATCAATGAATATTGTAAATGCACAAACTGTAATTTCTCCGTATTGCAAAGTGCAATTCTGAAATTTTTTGCTTTTTCCTGCTCCTCTTAGCATGATAAAGAAGATTCAAAGAGAGTGAGATGCCAGCTCCTTTCATTCAGTCAGTAGCTTCAATCATTTCTGGACGTTTTTCAATGGCAAAAATCAATGAATATTGTAAATGCACAAACAGTAATTTCTCCGCATTGCAAGGTGCAATTCTGAAATTTTTTGCTTTTTCCTGCTCCTCTTAGCATGATAAAGAAGATTCAAAGAGAGTGAGATGCCAGTTCCTTTCATTTAGTCAGTACCTTCAATCATTTCTGGACGTTTTTCAATGGCAAAAATCAATGAATATTGTAAATGCACAAACAGTAATTTCTCCGCATTGCAAGGTGCAATTCTGAAATTTTTTGCTTTTTCCCGCTCCTCTTAGCATGATAAAGAAGATTCAAAGAGAGTGAGGTGCCAGCTCCTTTCATTCAGTCAGTAGCTTCAAACATTTCTGGTATATGAATAACATGTTTTTCAATGGCAAAAATCAATGAATATTGTAAATGCACAAACAGTAATTTCTCCGCATTGCAAGGTGCAATTCTGAAATTTTTTGATTTTTCCTGCTCCTCTTAGCATGATAAAGAAGATTCAAAGAGAGTGAGATGCCAGCTCCTTTCATTCAGTCAGTAGCTTCAATCATTTCTGGATGTTTTTCAATGGCAAAAATCAATGAATATTGTAAATGCACAAACAGTAATTTCTCCGCATTGCAAGGTGCAATTCTGAAATTTTTTGCTTTTTCCTGCTCCTCTTAGCATGATAAAGAAGATTCAAAGAGAGTGAGATGCCAGCTCCTTTCATTCAGTCAGTAGCTTCAAACATTTCTGGTATATGAATAACATGATGTTTTTCAATGGCAAAAATCAATGAATATTGTAAATGCACAAACAGTAATTTCTCCGCATTGCAAGGTGCAATTCTGAAATTTTTTGCTTTTTCCTGCTCCTCTTAGCATGATAAAGAAGATTCAAAGAGAGTGAGATGCCAGCTCCTTTCATTCAGTCAGTAGCTTCAAACATTTCTGGTATATGAATAACATGATGTTTTTCAATGGCAAAAATCAATGAATATTGTAAATGCACACAAACAGTAATTTCTCCGCATTGCAAGGTGCAAAGTCTGAGATTTTTTGCTTTTTCCTGCTCCTCTTTAGCATGATAAAGAAGATTCAAAGAGAGTGAGATGCCAGCTACTTTCATTCAGTCAGTAGCTTCAATCATTTCTGGACGTTTTTCAATGGTAAAAATCAATGAATATTGTAAATGCACAAACAGTAATTTCTCCACATTGCAAGGTGCAATTCTGAAATTTTTGCTTTTTCCTGCTCCTCTTAGCATGATAAAGAAGATTCAAAGAGAGTGAGATGCCAGCTCCTTTCATTCAGTCAGTAGCTTCAAACATTTCTGGTATAGAATAACATGATGTTTTTCAATGGCAAAAATCAATGAATATTGTAAATGCACAAATCAGTAATTTCTCCGCATTGCAAGGTGCAATTCTGAATTTTTGCTTTTTCCTGCTCCTCTTAGCATGATAAAGAAGATTCAAAGAGAGTGAGATGTCAGCTCCTTTCATTCAGTCAGTAGCTTCAAACATTTCTGGTATATGAATAACATGATGTTTTTCAATGGCAAAAATCAATGAATATTGTAAATGCACAAACAGTAATTTCTCCGCATTGCAAGGTGCAATTCTGAATTTTTTGCTTTTTCCTGCTCCTCTTAGCATGATAAAGAAGATTCAAAGAGAGTGAGATGCCAGCTCCTTTCATTCAGTCAGTAGCTTCAATCATTTCTGGATGTTTTTCAATGGCAAAAATCAATGAATATTGTAAATGCACAAACAGTAATTTCTCCGCATTGCAAGGTGCAATTCTGAAATTTTTTGCTTTTTCCTGCTCCTCTTAGCATGATAAAGAAGATTCAAAGAGAGTGAGATGCCAGCTCCTTTCATTCAGTCAGTAGCTTCAATCATTTCTGGACGTTTTTCAATGGCAAAAATCAATGAATATTGTAAATGCACAAACAGTAATTTCTCCGCATTGCAAGGTGCAATTCTGAAATTTTTTGCTTTTTCCTGCTCCTCTTAGCATGATAAAGAAGATTCAAAGAGAGTGAGATGTCAGCTCCTTTCATTCAGTCAGTAGCTTCAAACATTTCTGGTATATGAATAACATGATGTTTTTCAATGGCAAAAATCAATGAATATTGTAAATGCACAAACAGTAATTTCTCCGCATTGCAAGGTGCAATTCTGAAATTTTTGCTTTTTCCTGCTCCTCTTAGCATGATAAAGAAGATTCAAAGAGAGTGAGATGCCAGCTCCTTTCATTCAGTCAGTAGCTTCAATCATTTCTGGATGTTTTTCAATGGCAAAAATCAATGAATATTGTAAATGCACAAACAGTAATTCTCCGCATTGCAAGGTGCAATTCTGAAATTTTTTGCTTTTTCCTGCTCCTCTTAGCATGATAAAGAAGATTCAAAGAGAGTGAGATGCCAGCTCCTTTCGTTCAGTCAGTAGCTTCAATCATTTCTGGACGTTTTTCAATGGCAAAAATCATTGAATATTATAAATGCACAAACAGTAATTTCTCCGCATTGCAAGGTGCAATTCTGAAATTTTTTACTTTTTCCTGCTCCTCTTAGCATGATAAAGAAGATTCAAAGAGAGTGAGATGCCAGCTCCTTTCATTCAGTCAGTAGCTTCAATCATTTCTGGTATATGAATAACATGATGTTTTTCAATGGCAAAAATCAATGAATATTGTAAATGCACAAACAGTAATTTCTCCGCATTGCAAGGTGCAATTCTGAAATTTTTTGCTTTTTCCTGCTCCTCTTAGCATGATAAAGAAGATTCAAAGAGAGTGAGATGCCAGCTCCTTTCATTCAGTCAGTAGCTTCAAACATTTCTGGTATATGAATAACATGATGTTTTTCAATGGCAAAAATCAATGAATATTGTAAATGCACAAACAGTAATTTCTCCGCATTGCAAGGTGCAAGTCTGAAATTTTTTGCTTTTTCCTGCTCCTCTTAGCATGATAAAGAAGATTCAAAGAGAGTGAGATGCCAGCTACTTTCATTCAGTCAGTAGCTTCAATCATTTCTGGACGTTTTTCAATGGTAAAAATCAATGAATATTGTAAATGCACAAACAGTAATTTCTCCACATTGCAAGGTGCAATTCTGAAATTTTTTGCTTTTTCCTGCTCCTCTTAGCATGATAAAGAAGATTCAAAGAGAGTGAGATGCCAGCTCCTTTCATTCAGTCAGTAGCTTCAAACATTTCTGGTATATGAATAACATGATGTTTTTCAATGGCAAAAATCAATGAATATTGTAAATGCACAAACAGTAATTTCTCCACATTGCAAGGTGCAATTCTGAAATTTTTTGCTTTTTCCTGCTCCTCTTAGCATGATAAAGAAGATTCAAAGAGAGTGAGATGCCAGCTCCTTTCATTCAGTCAGTAGCTTCAAACATTTCTGGTATATGAATAACATGATGTTTTTCAATGGCAAAAATCAATGAATATTGTAAATGCACAAACAGTAATTTCTCCGCATTGCAAGGTGCAATTCTGAAATTTTTTGCTTTTTCCTGCTCCTCTTAGCATGATAAAGAAGATTCAAAGAGAGTGAGATGCCAGCTCCTTTCATTCAGTCAGTAGCTTCAATCATTTCTGGACGTTTTTCAATGGCAAAAATCAATGAATATTGTAAATGCACAAACAGTAATTTCTCCGCATTGCAAGGTGCAATTCTGAAATTTTTTGCTTTTTCCTGCTCCTCTTAGCATGATAAAGAAGATTCAAAGAGAGTGAGATGTCAGCTCCTTTCATTCAGTCAGTAGCTTCAAACATTTCTGGTATATGAATAACATGATGTTTTTCAATGGCAAAAATCAATGAATATTGTAAATGCACAAACAGTAATTTCTCCGCATTGCAAGGTGCAATTCTGAAATTTTTTCCTTTTTCCTGCTCCTCTTAGCATGATAAAGAAGATTCAAAGAGAGTGAGATGCCAGCTCCTTTCATTCAGTCAGTAGCTTCAATCATTTCTGGACGTTTTTCAATGGCAAAAATCAATGAATATTGTAAATGCACAAACAGTAATTTCTCCGCATTGCAAGGTGCAATTCTGAAATTTTTTGCTTTTTCCTGCTCCTCTTAGCATGATAAAGAAGATTCAAAGAGAGTGAGATGCCAGCTCCTTTCGTTCAGTCAGTAGCTTCAATCATTTCTGGACGTTTTTCAATGGCAAAAATCATTGAATATTATAAATGCACAAACAGTAATTTCTCCGCATTGCAAGGTGCAATTCTGAAATTTTTTACTTTTTCCTGCTCCTCTTAGCATGATAAAGAAGATTCAAAGAGAGTGAGATGCCAGCTCCTTTCATTCAGTCAGTAGCTTCAATCATTTCTGGTATATGAATAACATGATGTTTTTCAATGGCAAAAATCAATGAATATTGTAAATGCACAAACAGTAATTTCTCCGCATTGCAAGGTGCAATTCTGAAATTTTTTGCTTTTTCCTGCTCCTCTTAGCATGATAAAGAAGATTCAAAGAGAGTGAGATGCCAGCTCCTTTCATTCAGTCAGTAGCTTCAATCATTTCTGGACGTTTTTCAATGGCAAAAATCAATGAATATTGTAAATGCACAAACAGTAATTTCTCCGCATTGCAAGGTGCAATTCTGAAATTTTTTGCTTTTTCCTGCTCCTCTTAGCATGATAAACAAGATTCAAAGAGAGTGAGATGCCAGCTCCTTTCATTCAGTCAGTAGCTTCAATCATTTCTGGACGTTTTTCAATGGCAAAAATCAATGAATATTGTAAATGCACAAACAGTAATTTCTCCGCATTGCAAGGTGCAATTCTGAAATTTTTTGCTTTTTCCTGCTCCTCTTAGCATGATAAAGAAGATTCAAAGAGAGTGAGATGCCAGCTCCTTTCATTCAGTCAGTAGCTTCACACATTTCTGGTATATGAATAACATGATGTTTTTCAATGGCAAAAATCAATGAATATTGTAAATGCACAAACAGTAATTTCTCCGCATTGCAAGGTGCAAGTCTGAAATTTTTTGCTTTTTCCTGCTCCTCTTAGTATGATAAAGAAGATTCAAAGAGAGTGAGATGCCAGCTCCTTTCATTCAGTCAGTAGCTTCAATCATTTCTGGATGTTTTTCAATGGCAAAAATCAATGAATATTGTAAATGCACAAACTGTAATTTCTCCGTATTGCAAAGTGCAATTCTGAAATTTTTTGCTTTTTCCTGCTCCTCTTAGCATGATAAAGAAGATTCAAAGAGAGTGAGATGCCAGCTCCTTTCATTCAGTCAGTAGCTTCAATCATTTCTGGACGTTTTTCAATGGCAAAAATCAATGAATATTGTAAATGCACAAACAGTAATTTCTCCGCATTGCAAGGTGCAATTCTGAAATTTTTTGCTTTTTCCTGCTCCTCTTAGCATGATAAAGAAGATTCAAAGAGAGTGAGATGCCAGCTCCTTTCATTTAGTCAGTACCTTCAATCATTTCTGGACGTTTTTCAATGGCAAAAATCAATGAATATTGTAAATGCACAAACAGTAATTTCTCCGCATTGCAAGGTGCAATTCTGAAATTTTTTGCTTTTTCCCGCTCCTCTTAGCATGATAAAGAAGATTCAAAGAGAGTGAGGTGCCAGCTCCTTTCATTCAGTCAGTAGCTTCAAACATTTCTGGTATATGAATAACATGTTTTTCAATGGCAAAAATCAATGAATATTGTAAATGCACAAACAGTAATTTCTCCGCATTGCAAGGTGCAATTCTGAAATTTTTTGATTTTTCCTGCTCCTCTTAGCATGATAAAGAAGATTCAAAGAGAGTGAGATGCCAGCTCCTTTCATTCAGTCAGTAGCTTCAATCATTTCTGGATGTTTTTCAATGGCAAAAATCAATGAATATTGTAAATGCACAAACAGTAATTTCTCCGCATTGCAAGGTGCAATTCTGAAATTTTTTGCTTTTTCCTGCTCCTCTTAGCATGATAAAGAAGATTCAAAGAGAGTGAGATGCCAGCTCCTTTCATTCAGTCAGTAGCTTCAAACATTTCTGGTATATGAATAACATGATGTTTTTCAATGGCAAAAATCAATGAATATTGTAAATGCACAAACAGTAATTTCTCCGCATTGCAAGGTGCAATTCTGAAATTTTTTGCTTTTTCCTGCTCCTCTTAGCATGATAAAGAAGATTCAAAGAGAGTGAGATGCCAGCTCCTTTCATTCAGTCAGTAGCTTCAATCATTTCTGGACGTTTTTCAATGGCAAAAATCAATGAATATTGTAAATGCACAAACAGTAATTTCTCCGCATTGCAAGGTGCAATTCTGAAATTTTTTGCTTTTTCCTGCTCCTCTTAGCATGATAAACAAGATTCAAAGAGAGTGAGATGCCAGCTCCTTTCATTCAGTCAGTAGCTTCAATCATTTCTGGACGTTTTTCAATGGCAAAAATCAATGAATATTGTAAATGCACAAACAGTAATTTCTCCGCATTGCAAGGTGCAATTCTGAAATTTTTTGCTTTTTCCTGCTCCTCTTAGCATGATAAAGAAGATTCAAAGAGAGTGAGATGCCAGCTCCTTTCATTCAGTCAGTAGCTTCACACATTTCTGGTATATGAATAACATGATGTTTTTCAATGGCAAAAATCAATGAATATTGTAAATGCACAAACAGTAATTTCTCCGCATTGCAAGGTGCAAGTCTGAAATTTTTTGCTTTTTCCTGCTCCTCTTAGTATGATAAAGAAGATTCAAAGAGAGTGAGATGCCAGCTCCTTTCATTCAGTCAGTAGCTTCAATCATTTCTGGATGTTTTTCAATGGCAAAAATCAATGAATATTGTAAATGCACAAACTGTAATTTCTCCGTATTGCAAAGTGCAATTCTGAAATTTTTTGCTTTTTCCTGCTCCTCTTAGCATGATAAAGAAGATTCAAAGAGAGTGAGATGCCAGCTCCTTTCATTCAGTCAGTAGCTTCAATCATTTCTGGACGTTTTTCAATGGCAAAAATCAATGAATATTGTAAATGCACAAACAGTAATTTCTCCGCATTGCAAGGTGCAATTCTGAAATTTTTTGCTTTTTCCTGCTCCTCTTAGCATGATAAAGAAGATTCAAAGAGAGTGAGATGCCAGCTCCTTTCATTTAGTCAGTACCTTCAATCATTTCTGGACGTTTTTCAATGGCAAAAATCAATGAATATTGTAAATGCACAAACAGTAATTTCTCCGCATTGCAAGGTGCAATTCTGAAATTTTTTGCTTTTTCCCGCTCCTCTTAGCATGATAAAGAAGATTCAAAGAGAGTGAGGTGCCAGCTCCTTTCATTCAGTCAGTAGCTTCAAACATTTCTGGTATATGAATAACATGTTTTTCAATGGCAAAAATCAATGAATATTGTAAATGCACAAACAGTAATTTCTCCGCATTGCAAGGTGCAATTCTGAAATTTTTTGATTTTTCCTGCTCCTCTTAGCATGATAAAGAAGATTCAAAGAGAGTGAGATGCCAGCTCCTTTCATTCAGTCAGTAGCTTCAAACATTTCTGGTATATGAATAACATGATGTTTTTCAATGGCAAAAATCAATGAATATTGTAAATGCACAAACAGTAATTTCTCCGCATTGCAAGGTGCAATTCTGAAATTTTTTGCTTTTTCCTGCTCCTCTTAGCATGATAAAGAAGATTCAAAGAGAGTGAGATGCCAGCTCCTTTCATTCAGTCAGTAGCTTCAAACATTTCTGGTATATGAATAACATGATGTTTTTCAATGGCAAAAATCAATGAATATTGTAAATGCACAAACAGTAATTTCTCCGCATTGCAAGGTGCAAGTCTGAAATTTTTTGCTTTTTCCTGCTCCTCTTAGCATGATAAAGAAGATTCAAAGAGAGTGAGATGCCAGCTACTTTCATTCAGTCAGTAGCTTCAATCATTTCTGGACGTTTTTCAATGGTAAAAATCAATGAATATTGTAAATGCACAAACAGTAATTTCTCCACATTGCAAGGTGCAATTCTGAAATTTTTTGCTTTTTCCTGCTCCTCTTAGCATGATAAAGAAGATTCAAAGAGAGTGAGATGCCAGCTCCTTTCATTCAGTCAGTAGCTTCAAACATTTCTGGTATATGAATAACATGATGTTTTTCAATGGCAAAAATCAATGAATATTGTAAATGCACAAACAGTAATTTCTCCGCATTGCAAGGTGCAATTCTGAAATTTTTTGCTTTTTCCTGCTCCTCTTCGCATGATAAAGAAGATTCAAAGAGAGTGAGATGCCAGCTCCTTTCATTCAGTCAGTAGCTTCAATCATTTCTGGATGTTTTTCAATGGCAAAAATCAATGAATATTGTAAATGCACAAACTGTAATTTCTCCGCATTGCAAGGTGCAATTCTGAAATTTTTTGCTTTTTCCTGCTCCTCTTAGCATGATAAAGAAGATTCAAAGAGAGTGAGATGCCAGCTCCTTTCATTCAGTCAGTAGCTTCAATCATTTCTGGACGTTTTTCAATGGCAAAAACCAATGAATATTGTAAATGCACAAACAGTAATTTCTCCGCATTGCAAGGTGCAATTCTGAAATTTTTTGCTTTTTCCTGCTCCTCTTAGCATGATAAAGAAGATTCAAAGAGAGTGAGATGCCAGCTCCTTTCATTCAGTCAGTACCTTCAATCATTTCTGGACGTTTTTCAATGGCAAAAATCAATGAATATTGTAAATGCACAAACAGTAATTTCTCCGCATTGCAAGGTGCAATTCTGAAATTTTTTGCTTTTTCCCGCTCCTCTTAGCATGATAAAGAAGATTCAAAGAGAGTGAGGTGCCAGCTCCTTTCATTCAGTCAGTAGCTTCAAACATTTCTGGTATATGAATAACATGTTTTTCAATGGCAAAAATCAATGAATATTGTAAATGCACAAACAGTAATTTCTCCGCATTGCAAGGTGCAATTCTGAAATTTTTTGCTTTTTCCTGCTCCTCTTAGCATGATAAAGAAGATTCAAAGAGAGTGAGATGCCAGCTCCTTTCATTCAGTCAGTAGCTTCAATCATTTCTGGACGTTTTTCAATGGCAAAAATCAATGAATATTGTAAATGCACAAACAGTAATTTCTCCGCATTGCAAGGTGCAATTCTGAAATTTTTTGCTTTTTCCTGCTCCTCTTAGCATGATAAAGAAGATTCAAAGAGAGTGAGATGTCAGCTCCTTTCATTCAGTCAGTAGCTTCAAACATTTCTGGTATATGAATAACATGATGTTTTTCAATGGCAAAAATCAATGAATATTGTAAATGCACAAACAGTAATTTCTCCGCATTGCAAGGTGCAATTCTGAAATTTTTTGCTTTTTCCTGCTCCTCTTAGCATGATAAAGAAGATTCAAAGAGAGTGAGATGCCAGCTCCTTTCATTCAGTCAGTAGCTTCAATCATTTCTGGATGTTTTTCAATGGCAAAAATCAATGAATATTGTAAATGCACAAACAGTAATTTCTCCGCATTGCAAGGTGCAATTCTGAAATTTTTTGCTTTTTCCTGCTCCTCTTAGCATGATAAAGAAGATTCAAAGAGAGTGAGATGCCAGCTCCTTTCATTCAGTCAGTAGCTTCAATCATTTCTGGACGTTTTTCAATGGCAAAAATCAATGAATATTGTAAATGCACAAACAGTAATTTCTCCGCATTGCAAGGTGCAATTCTGAAATTTTTTGCTTTTTCCTGCTCCTCTTAGCATGATAAAGAAGATTCAAAGAGAGTGAGATGTCAGCTCCTTTCATTCAGTCAGTAGCTTCAAACATTTCTGGTATATGAATAACATGATGTTTTTCAATGGCAAAAATCAATGAATATTGTAAATGCACAAACAGTAATTTCTCCGCATTGCAAGGTGCAATTCTGAAATTTTTTGCTTTTTCCTGCTCCTCTTAGCATGATAAAGAAGATTCAAAGAGAGTGAGATGCCAGCTCCTTTCATTCAGTCAGTAGCTTCAATCATTTCTGGATGTTTTTCAATGGCAAAAATCAATGAATATTGTAAATGCACAAACAGTAATTTCTCCGCATTGCAAGGTGCAATTCTGAAATTTTTTGCTTTTTCCTGCTCCTCTTAGCATGATAAAGAAGATTCAAAGAGAGTGAGATGCCAGCTCCTTTCGTTCAGTCAGTAGCTTCAATCATTTCTGGACGTTTTTCAATGGCAAAAATCATTGAATATTATAAATGCACAAACAGTAATTTCTCCGCATTGCAAGGTGCAATTCTGAAATTTTTTACTTTTTCCTGCTCCTCTTAGCATGATAAAGAAGATTCAAAGAGAGTGAGATGCCAGCTCCTTTCATTCAGTCAGTAGCTTCAATCATTTCTGGTATATGAATAACATGATGTTTTTCAATGGCAAAAATTAATGAATATTGTAAATGCACAAACAGTAATTTCTCCGCATTGCAAGGTGCAATTCTGAAATTTTTTGCTTTTTCCTGCTCCTCTTAGCATGATAAAGAAGATTCAAAGAGAGTGAGATGCCAGCTCCTTTCATTCAGTCAGTAGCTTCAAACATTTCTGGTATATGAATAACATGATGTTTTTCAATGGCAAAAATCAATGAATATTGTAAATGCACAAACAGTAATTTCTCCGCATTGCAAGGTGCAAGTCTGAAATTTTTTGCTTTTTCCTGCTCCTCTTAGCATGATAAAGAAGATTCAAAGAGAGTGAGATGCCAGCTACTTTCATTCAGTCAGTAGCTTCAATCATTTCTGGACGTTTTTCAATGGTAAAAATCAATGAATATTGTAAATGCACAAACAGTAATTTCTCCACATTGCAAGGTGCAATTCTGAAATTTTTTGCTTTTTCCTGCTCCTCTTAGCATGATAAAGAAGATTCAAAGAGAGTGAGATGCCAGCTCCTTTCATTCAGTCAGTAGCTTCAAACATTTCTGGTATATGAATAACATGATGTTTTTCAATGGCAAAAATCAATGAATATTGTAAATGCACAAACAGTAATTTCTCCACATTGCAAGGTGCAATTCTGAAATTTTTTGCTTTTTCCTGCTCCTCTTAGCATGATAAAGAAGATTCAAAGAGAGTGAGATGCCAGCTCCTTTCATTCAGTCAGTAGCTTCAAACATTTCTGGTATATGAATAACATGATGTTTTTCAATGGCAAAAATCAATGAATATTGTAAATGCACAAACAGTAATTTGTCCGCATTGCAAGGTGCAATTCTGAAATTTTTTGCTTTTTCCCGCTCCTCTTAGCATGATAAAGAAGATTCAAAGAGAGTGAGGTGCCAGCTCCTTTCATTCAGTCAGTAGCTTCAAACATTTCTGGTATATGAATAACATGTTTTTCAATGGCAAAAATCAATGAATATTGTAAATGCACAAACAGTAATTTCTCCGCATTGCAAGGTGCAATTCTGAAATTTTTTGCTTTTTCCTGCTCCTCTTAGCATGATAAAGAAGATTCAAAGAGAGTGAGATGCCAGCTCCTTTCATTCAGTCAGTAGCTTCAATCATTTCTGGACGTTTTTCAATGGCAAAAATCAATGAATATTGTAAATGCACAAACAGTAATTTCTCCGCATTGCAAGGTGCAATTCTGAAATTTTTTGCTTTTTCCTGCTCCTCTTAGCATGATAAAGAAGATTCAAAGAGAGTGAGATGTCAGCTCCTTTCATTCAGTCAGTAGCTTCAATCATTTCTGGTATATGAATAACATGATGTTTTTCAATGGCAAAAATCAATGAATATTGTAAATGCACAAACAGTAATTTCTCCGCATTGCAAGGTGCAATTCTGAAATTTTTTGCTTTTTCCTGCTCCTCTTAGCATGATAAAGAAGATTCAAAGAGAGTGAGATGCCAGCTCCTTTCATTCAGTCAGTAGCTTCAATCATTTCTGGATGTTTTTCAATGGCAAAAATCAATGAATATTGTAAATGCACAAACAGTAATTTCTCCGCATTGCAAGGTGCAATTCTGAAATTTTTTGCTTTTTCCTGCTCCTCTTAGCATGATAAAGAAGATTCAAAGAGAGTGAGATGCCAGCTCCTTTCATTCAGTCAGTAGCTTCAATCATTTCTGGACGTTTTTCAATGGCAAAAATCAATGAATATTGTAAATGCACAAACAGTAATTTCTCCGCATTGCAAGGTGCAATTCTGAAATTTTTTGCTTTTTCCTGCTCCTCTTAGCATGATAAAGAAGATTCAAAGAGAGTGAGATGTCAGCTCCTTTCATTCAGTCAGTAGCTTCAAACATTTCTGGTATATGAATAACATGATGTTTTTCAATGGCAAAAATCAATGAATATTGTAAATGCACAAACAGTAATTTCTCCGCATTGCAAGGTGCAATTCTGAAATTTTTTGCTTTTTCCTGCTCCTCTTAGCATGATAAAGAAGATTCAAAGAGAGTGAGATGCCAGCTCCTTTCATTCAGTCAGTAGCTTCAATCATTTCTGGATGTTTTTCAATGGCAAAAATCAATGAATATTGTAAATGCACAAACAGTAATTTCTCCGCATTGCAAGGTGCAATTCTGAAATTTTTTGCTTTTTCCTGCTCCTCTTAGCATGATAAAGAAGATTCAAAGAGAGTGAGATGCCAGCTCCTTTCGTTCAGTCAGTAGCTTCAATCATTTCTGGACGTTTTTCAATGGCAAAAATCATTGAATATTATAAATGCACAAACAGTAATTTCTCCGCATTGCAAGGTGCAATTCTGAAATTTTTTACTTTTTCCTGCTCCTCTTAGCATGATAAAGAAGATTCAAAGAGAGTGAGATGCCAGCTCCTTTCATTCAGTCAGTAGCTTCAATCATTTCTGGTATATGAATAACATGATGTTTTTCAATGGCAAAAATCAATGAATATTGTAAATGCACAAACAGTAATTTCTCCGCATTGCAAGGTGCAATTCTGAAATTTTTTGCTTTTTCCTGCTCCTCTTAGCATGATAAAGAAGATTCAAAGAGAGTGAGATGCCAGCTCCTTTCATTCAGTCAGTAGCTTCAAACATTTCTGGTATATGAATAACATGATGTTTTTCAATGGCAAAAATCAATGAATATTGTAAATGCACAAACAGTAATTTCTCCGCATTGCAAGGTGCAAATCTGAAATTTTTTGCTTTTTCCTGCTCCTCTTAGCATGATAAAGAAGATTCAAAGAGAGTGAGATGCCAGCTACTTTCATTCAGTCAGTAGCTTCAATCATTTCTGGACGTTTTTCAATGGTAAAAATCAATGAATATTGTAAATGCACAAACAGTAATTTCTCCACATTGCAAGGTGCAATTCTGAAATTTTTTGCTTTTTCCTGCTCCTCTTAGCATGATAAAGAAGATTCAAAGAGAGTGAGATGCCAGCTCCTTTCATTCAGTCAGTAGCTTCAAACATTTCTGGTATATGAATAACATGATGTTTTTCAATGGCAAAAATCAATGAATATTGTAAATGCACAAACAGTAATTTCTCCACATTGCAAGGTGCAATTCTGAAATTTTTTGCTTTTTCCTGCTCCTCTTAGCATGATAAAGAAGATTCAAAGAGAGTGAGATGCCAGCTCCTTTCATTCAGTCAGTAGCTTCAAACATTTCTGGTATATGAATAACATGATGTTTTTCAATGGCAAAAATCAATGAATATTGTAAATGCACAAACAGTAATTTCTCCGCATTGCAAGGTGCAATTCTGAAATTTTTTGCTTTTTCCTGCTCCTCTTAGCATGATAAAGAAGATTCAAAGAGAGTGAGATGCCAGCTCCTTTCATTCAGTCAGTAGCTTCAATCATTTCTGGACGTTTTTCAATGGCAAAAATCAATGAATATTGTAAATGCACAAACAGTAATTTCTCCGCATTGCAAGGTGCAATTCTGAAATTTTTTGCTTTTTCCTGCTCCTCTTAGCATGATAAAGAAGATTCAAAGAGAGTGAGATGTCAGCTCCTTTCATTCAGTCAGTAGCTTCAAACATTTCTGGTATATGAATAACATGATGTTTTTCAATGGCAAAAATCAATGAATATTGTAAATGCACAAACAGTAATTTCTCCGCATTGCAAGGTGCAATTCTGAAATTTTTTGCTTTTTCCTGCTCCTCTTAGCATGATAAAGAAGATTCAAAGAGAGTGAGATGCCAGCTCCTTTCATTCAGTCAGTAGCTTCAATCATTTCTGGACGTTTTTCAATGGCAAAAATCAATGAATATTGTAAATGCACAAACAGTAATTTCTCCGCATTGCAAGGTGCAATTCTGAAATTTTTTGCTTTTTCCTGCTCCTCTTAGCATGATAAAGAAGATTCAAAGAGAGTGAGATGCCAGCTCCTTTCGTTCAGTCAGTAGCTTCAATCATTTCTGGACGTTTTTCAATGGCAAAAATCATTGAATATTATAAATGCACAAACAGTAATTTCTCCGCATTGCAAGGTGCAATTCTGAAATTTTTTACTTTTTCCTGCTCCTCTTAGCATGATAAAGAAGATTCAAAGAGAGTGAGATGCCAGCTCCTTTCATTCAGTCAGTAGCTTCAATCATTTCTGGTATATGAATAACATGATGTTTTTCAATGGCAAAAATCAATGAATATTGTAAATGCACAAACAGTAATTTCTCCGCATTGCAAGGTGCAATTCTGAAATTTTTTGCTTTTTCCTGCTCCTCTTAGCATGATAAAGAAGATTCAAAGAGAGTGAGATGCCAGCTCCTTTCATTCAGTCAGTAGCTTCAATCATTTCTGGACGTTTTTCAATGGCAAAAATCAATGAATATTGTAAATGCACAAACAGTAATTTCTCCGCATTGCAAGGTGCAATTCTGAAATTTTTTGCTTTTTCCTGCTCCTCTTAGCATGATAAACAAGATTCAAAGAGAGTGAGATGCCAGCTCCTTTCATTCAGTCAGTAGCTTCAATCATTTCTGGACGTTTTTCAATGGCAAAAATCAATGAATATTGTAAATGCACAAACAGTAATTTCTCCGCATTGCAAGGTGCAATTCTGAAATTTTTTGCTTTTTCCTGCTCCTCTTAGCATGATAAAGAAGATTCAAAGAGAGTGAGATGCCAGCTCCTTTCATTCAGTCAGTAGCTTCACACATTTCTGGTATATGAATAACATGATGTTTTTCAATGGCAAAAATCAATGAATATTGTAAATGCACAAACAGTAATTTCTCCGCATTGCAAGGTGCAAGTCTGAAATTTTTTGCTTTTTCCTGCTCCTCTTAGTATGATAAAGAAGATTCAAAGAGAGTGAGATGCCAGCTCCTTTCATTCAGTCAGTAGCTTCAATCATTTCTGGATGTTTTTCAATGGCAAAAATCAATGAATATTGTAAATGCACAAACTGTAATTTCTCCGTATTGCAAAGTGCAATTCTGAAATTTTTTGCTTTTTCCTGCTCCTCTTAGCATGATAAAGAAGATTCAAAGAGAGTGAGATGCCAGCTCCTTTCATTCAGTCAGTAGCTTCAATCATTTCTGGACGTTTTTCAATGGCAAAAATCAATGAATATTGTAAATGCACAAACAGTAATTTCTCCGCATTGCAAGGTGCAATTCTGAAATTTTTTGCTTTTTCCTGCTCCTCTTAGCATGATAAAGAAGATTCAAAGAGAGTGAGATGCCAGCTCCTTTCATTTAGTCAGTACCTTCAATCATTTCTGGACGTTTTTCAATGGCAAAAATCAATGAATATTGTAAATGCACAAACAGTAATTTCTCCGCATTGCAAGGTGCAATTCTGAAATTTTTTGCTTTTTCCCGCTCCTCTTAGCATGATAAAGAAGATTCAACGAGAGTGAGGTGCCAGCTCCTTTCATTCAGTCAGTAGCTTCAAACATTTCTGGTATATGAATAACATGTTTTTCAATGGCAAAAATCAATGAATATTGTAAATGCACAAACAGTAATTTCTCCGCATTGCAAGGTGCAATTCTGAAATTTTTTGATTTTTCCTGCTCCTCTTAGCATGATAAAGAAGATTCAAAGAGAGTGAGATGCCAGCTCCTTTCATTCAGTCAGTAGCTTCAATCATTTCTGGATGTTTTTCAATGGCAAAAATCAATGAATATTGTAAATGCACAAACAGTAATTTCTCCGCATTGCAAGGTGCAATTCTGAAATTTTTTGCTTTTTCCTGCTCCTCTTAGCATGATAAAGAAGATTCAAAGAGAGTGAGATGCCAGCTCCTTTCATTCAGTCAGTAGCTTCAAACATTTCTGGTATATGAATAACATGATGTTTTTCAATGGCAAAAATCAATGAATATTGTAAATGCACAAACAGTAATTTCTCCGCATTGCAAGGTGCAATTCTGAAATTTTTTGCTTTTTCCTGCTCCTCTTAGCATGATAAAGAAGATTCAAAGAGAGTGAGATGCCAGCTCCTTTCATTCAGTCAGTAGCTTCAAACATTTCTGGTATATGAATAACATGATGTTTTTCAATGGCAAAAATCAATGAATATTGTAAATGCACAAACAGTAATTTCTCCGCATTGCAAGGTGCAAGTCTGAGATTTTTTGCTTTTTCCTGCTCCTCTTAGCATGATAAAGAAGATTCAAAGAGAGTGAGATGCCAGCTACTTTCATTCAGTCAGTAGCTTCAATCATTTCTGGACGTTTTTCAATGGTAAAAATCAATGAATATTGTAAATGCACAAACAGTAATTTCTCCACATTGCAAGGTGCATTTCTGAAATTTTTTGCTTTTTCCTGCTCCTCTTAGCATGATAAAGAAGATTCAAAGAGAGTGAGATGCCAGCTCCTTTCATTCAGTCAGTAGCTTCAAACATTTCTGGTATATGAATAACATGATGTTTTTCAATGGCAAAAATCAATGAATATTGTAAATGCACAAACAGTAATTTCTCCGCATTGCAAGGTGCAATTCTGAAATTTTTTGCTTTTTCCTGCTCCTCTTAGCATGATAAAGAAGATTCAAAGAGAGTGAGATGCCAGCTCCTTTCATTCAGTCAGTAGCTTCAATCATTTCTGGATGTTTTTCAATGGCAAAAATCAATAAATATTGTAAATGCACAAACTGTAATTTCTCCGCATTGCAAGGTGCAATTCTGAAATTTTTTGCTTTTTCCTGCTCCTCTTAGCATGATAAAGAAGATTCAAAGAGAGTGAGATGCCAGCTCCTTTCATTCAGTCAGTAGCTTCAATCATTTCTGGACGTTTTTCAGTGGCAAAAATCAATGAATATTGTAAATGCACAAACAGTAATTTCTCCGCATTGCAAGGTGCAATTCTGAAATTTTTTGCTTTTTCCTGCTCCTCTTAGCATGATAAAGAAGATTCAAAGAGAGTGAGATGCCAGCTCCTTTCATTCAGTCAGTACCTTCAATCATTTCTGGACGTTTTTCAATGGCAAAAATCAATGAATATTGTAAATGCACAAACAGTAATTTCTCCGCATTGCAAGGTGCAAGTCTGAAATTTTTTGCTTTTTCCTGCTCCTCTTAGCATGATAAAGAAGATTCGAAGAGAGTGAGATGCCAGCTACTTTCATTCAGTCAGTAGCTTCAATCATTTCTGGACGTTTTTCAATGGTAAAAATCAATGAATATTGTAAATGCACAAACAGTAATTTCTCCACATTGCAAGGTGCAATTCTGAAATTTTTTGCTTTTTCCTGCTCCTCTTAGCATGATAAAGAAGATTCAAAGAGAGTGAGATGCCAGCTCCTTTCATTGAGTCAGTAGCTTCAAACATTTCTGGTATATGAATAACATGATGTTTTTCAATGGCAAAAATCAATGAATATTGTAAATGCACAAACAGTAATTTCTCCGCATTGCAAGGTGCAATTCTGAAATTTTTTGCTTTTTCCTGCTCCTCTTAGCATGATAAAGAAGATTCAAAGAGAGTGAGATGCCAGCTCCTTTCATTCAGTCAGTAGCTTCAATCATTTCTGGATGTTTTTCAATGGCAAAAATCAATGAATATTGTAAATGCACAAACTGTAATTTCTCCGCATTGCAAGGTGCAATTCTGAAATTTTTTGCTTTTTCCTGCTCCTCTTAGCATGATAAAGAAGATTCAAAGAGAGTGAGATGCCAGCTCCTTTCATTCAGTCAGTAGCTTCAATCATTTCTGGACGTTTTTCAATGGCAAAAATCAATGAATATTGTAAATGCACAAACAGTAATTTCTCCGCATTGCAAGGTGCAATTCTGAAATTTTTTGCTTTTTCATGCTCCTCTTAGCATGATAAAGAAGATTCAAAGAGAGTGAGATGCCAGCTCCTTTCATTCAGTCAGTAGCTTCAATCATTTCTGGACGTTTTTCAATGGCAAAAATCAATGAATATTGTAAATGCACAAACAGTAATTTCTCCGCATTGCAAGGTGCAATTCTGAAATTTTTTGCTTTTTCCCGCTCCTCTTAGCATGATAAAGAAGATTCAAAGAGAGTGAGGTGCCAGCTCCTTTCATTCAGTCAGTAGCTTCAAACATTTCTGGTATATGAATAACATGTTTTTCAATGGCAAAAATCAATGAATATTGTAAATGCACAAACAGCAATTGCTCCGCATTGCAAGGTGCAAGTCTGAAATTTTTTGCTTTTTCCTGCTCCTCTTAGTATGATAAAGAAGATTCAAAGAGAGTGAGATGCCAGCTCCTTTCATTCAGTCAGTAGCTTCAATCATTTCTGGATGTTTTTCAATGGCAAAAATCAATGAATATTGTAAATGCACAAACTGTAATTTCTCCGTATTGCAAAGTGCAATTCTGAAATTTTTTGCTTTTTCCTGCTCCTCTTAGCATGATAAAGAAGATTCAAAGAGAGTGAGATGCCAGCTCCTTTCATTCAGTCAGTAGCTTCAATCATTTCTGGACGTTTTTCAATGGCAAAAATCAATGAATATTGTAAATGCACAAACAGTAATTTCTCCGCATTGCAAGGTGCAATTCTGAAATTTTTTGCTTTTTCCTGCTCCTCTTAGCATGATAAAGAAGATTCAAAGAGAGTGAGATGCCAGTTCCTTTCATTTAGTCAGTACCTTCAATCATTTCTGGACGTTTTTCAATGGCAAAAATCAATGAATATTGTAAATGCACAAACAGTAATTTCTCCGCATTGCAAGGTGCAATTCTGAAATTTTTTGCTTTTTCCCGCTCCTCTTAGCATGATAAAGAAGATTCAAAGAGAGTGAGGTGCCAGCTCCTTTCATTCAGTCAGTAGCTTCAAACATTTCTGGTATATGAATAACATGTTTTTCAATGGCAAAAATCAATGAATATTGTAAATGCACAAACAGTAATTTCTCCGCATTGCAAGGTGCAATTCTGAAATTTTTTGATTTTTCCTGCTCCTCTTAGCATGATAAAGAAGATTCAAAGAGAGTGAGATGCCAGCTCCTTTCATTCAGTCAGTAGCTTCAATCATTTCTGGATGTTTTTCAATGGCAAAAATCAATGAATATTGTAAATGCACAAACAGTAATTTCTCCGCATTGCAAGGTGCAATTCTGAAATTTTTTGCTTTTTCCTGCTCCTCTTAGCATGATAAAGAAGATTCAAAGAGAGTGAGATGCCAGCTCCTTTCATTCAGTCAGTAGCTTCAAACATTTCTGGTATATGAATAACATGATGTTTTTCAATGGCAAAAATCAATGAATATTGTAAATGCACAAACAGTAATTTCTCCGCATTGCAAGGTGCAATTCTGAAATTTTTTGCTTTTTCCTGCTCCTCTTAGCATGATAAAGAAGATTCAAAGAGAGTGAGATGCCAGCTCCTTTCATTCAGTCAGTAGCTTCAAACATTTCTGGTATATGAATAACATGATGTTTTTCAATGGCAAAAATCAATGAATATTGTAAATGCACAAACAGTAATTTCTCCGCATTGCAAGGTGCAAGTCTGAGATTTTTTGCTTTTTCCTGCTCCTCTTAGCATGATAAAGAAGATTCAAAGAGAGTGAGATGCCAGCTACTTTCATTCAGTCAGTAGCTTCAATCATTTCTGGACGTTTTTCAATGGTAAAAATCAATGAATATTGTAAATGCACAAACAGTAATTTCTCCACATTGCAAGGTGCAATTCTGAAATTTTTTGCTTTTTCCTGCTCCTCTTAGCATGATAAAGAAGATTCAAAGAGAGTGAGATGCCAGCTCCTTTCATTCAGTCAGTAGCTTCAAACATTTCTGGTATATGAATAACATGATGTTTTTCAATGGCAAAAATCAATGAATATTGTAAATGCACAAACAGTAATTTCTCCGCATTGCAAGGTGCAATTCTGAAATTTTTTGCTTTTTCCTGCTCCTCTTAGCATGATAAAGAAGATTCAAAGAGAGTGAGATGCCAGCTCCTTTCATTCAGTCAGTAGCTTCAATCATTTCTGGATGTTTTTCAATGGCAAAAATCAATAAATATTGTAAATGCACAAACTGTAATTTCTCCGCATTGCAAGGTGCAATTCTGAAATTTTTTGCTTTTTCCTGCTCCTCTTAGCATGATAAAGAAGATTCAAAGAGAGTGAGATGCCAGCTCCTTTCATTCAGTCAGTAGCTTCAATCATTTCTGGACGTTTTTCAGTGGCAAAAATCAATGAATATTGTAAATGCACAAACAGTAATTTCTCCGCATTGCAAGGTGCAATTCTGAAATTTTTTGCTTTTTCCTGCTCCTCTTAGCATGATAAAGAAGATTCAAAGAGAGTGAGATGCCAGCTCCTTTCATTCAGTCAGTACCTTCAATCATTTCTGGACGTTTTTCAATGGCAAAAATCAATGAATATTGTAAATGCACAAACAGTAATTTCTCCGCATTGCAAGGTGCAAGTCTGAAATTTTTTGCTTTTTCCTGCTCCTCTTAGCATGATAAAGAAGATTCGAAGAGAGTGAGATGCCAGCTACTTTCATTCAGTCAGTAGCTTCAATCATTTCTGGACGTCTTTCAATGGTAAAAATCAATGAATATTGTAAATGCACAAACAGTAATTTCTCCACATTGCAAGGTGCAATTCTGAAATTTTTTGCTTTTTCCTGCTCCTCTTAGCATGATAAAGAAGATTCAAAGAGAGTGAGATGCCAGCTCCTTTCATTCAGTCAGTAGCTTCAAACATTTCTGGTATATGAATAACATGATGTTTTTCAATGGCAAAAATCAATGAATATTGTAAATGCACAAACAGTAATTTCTCCGCATTGCAAGGTGCAATTCTGAAATTTTTTGCTTTTTCCTGCTCCTCTTAGCATGATAAAGAAGATTCAAAGAGAGTGAGATGCCAGCTCCTTTCATTCAGTCAGTAGCTTCAATCATTTCTGGATGTTTTTCAATGGCAAAAATCAATGAATATTGTAAATGCACAAACTGTAATTTCTCCGCATTGCAAGGTGCAATTCTGAAATTTTTGCTTTTTCCTGCTCCTCTTAGCATGATAAAGAAGATTCAAAGAGAGTGAGATGCCAGCTCCTTTCATTCAGTCAGTAGCTTCAATCATTTCTGGACGTTTTTCAATGGCAAAAATCAATGAATATTGTAAATGCACAAACAGTAATTTCTCCGCATTGCAAGGTGCAATTCTGAAATTTTTTGCTTTTTCCTGCTCCTCTTAGCATGATAAAGAAGATTCAAAGAGAGTGAGATGCCAGCTCCTTTCATTCAGTCAGTAGCTTCAATCATTTCTGGACGTTTTTCAATGGCAAAAATCAATGAATATTGTAAATGCACAAACAGTAATTTCTCCGCATTGCAAGGTGCAATTCTGAAATTTTTTGCTTTTTCCCGCTCCTCTTAGCATGATAAAGAAGATTCAAAGAGAGTGAGGTGCCAGCTCCTTTCATTCAGTCAGTAGCTTCAAACATTTCTGGTATATGAATAACATGTTTTTCAATGGCAAAAATCAATGAATATTGTAAATGCACAAACAGTAATTTCTCCGCATTGCAAGGTGCAATTCTGAAATTTTTTGATTTTTCCTGCTCCTCTTAGCATGATAAAGAAGATTCAAAGAGAGTGAGATGCCAGCTCCTTTCATTCAGTCAGTAGCTTCAATCATTTCTGGACGTTTTTCAATGGCAAAAATCAATGAATATTGTAAAAGCACAAAGAGTAATTTCTCCGCATTGCAAGGTGCAATTCTGAAATTTTTTGCTTTTT
Organism: Phyllobates terribilis; assembly: GCF_046119375.1. Taxonomy (NCBI): domain Eukaryota; kingdom Metazoa; phylum Chordata; class Amphibia; order Anura; family Dendrobatidae; genus Phyllobates; species Phyllobates terribilis. The sequence continues at coordinate 25,530 of NW_027365346.1, forward strand.
CCTGCTCCTCTTAGCATGATAAAGAAGATTCAAAGAGAGTGAGATGCCAGCTCCTTTCATTCAGTCAGTAGCTTCAAACATTTCTGGTATATGAATAACATGATGTTTTTCAATGGCAAAAATCAATGAATATTGTAAATGCACAAACAGTAATTTCTCCGCATTGCAAGGTGCAATTCTGAAATTTTTTGCTTTTTCCTGCTCCTCTTAGCATGATAAAGAAGATTCAAAGAGAGTGAGATGCCAGCTCCTTTCATTCAGTCAGTAGCTTCAAACATTTCTGGTATATGAATAACGATGTTTTTCAATGGCAAAAATCAATGAATATTGTAAATGCACAAACAGTAATTTCTCCGCATTGCAAGGTGCAAGTCTGAAATTTTTTGCTTTTTCCTGCTCCTCTTAGCATGATAAAGAAGATTCAAAGAGAGTGAGATGCCAGCTACTTTCATTCAGTCAGTAGCTTCAATCATTTCTGGACGTTTTTCAATGGTAAAAATCAATGAATATTGTAAATGCACAAACAGTAATTTCTCCACATTGCAAGGTGCAATTCTGAAATTTTTTGCTTTTTCCTGCTCCTATTAGCATGATAAAGAAGATTCAAAGAGAGTGAGATGCCAGCTCCTTTCATTCAGTCAGTAGCTTCAATCATTTCTGGACGTTTTTCAGTGGCAAAAATCAATGAATATTGTAAATGCACAAACAGTAATTTCTCCGCATTGCAAGGTGCAATTCTGAAATTTTTTGCTTTTTCCTGCTCCTCTTAGCATGATAAAGAAGATTCAAAGAGAGTGAGATGCCAGCTCCTTTCATTCAGTCAGTACCTTCAATCATTTCTGGACGTTTTTCAATGGCAAAAATCAATGAATATTGTAAATGCACAAACAGTAATTTCTCCGCATTGCAAGGTGCAATTCTGAAATTTTTTGCTTTTTCCCGCTCCTCTTAGCATGATAAAGAAGATTCAAAGAGAGTGAGGTGCCAGCTCCTTTCATTCAGTCAGTAGCTTCAAACATTTCTGGTATATGAATAACATGTTTTTCAATGGCAAAAATCAATGAATATTGTAAATGCACAAACAGTAATTTCTCCGCATTGCAAGGTGCAATTCTGAAATTTTTTGATTTTTCCTGCTCCTCTTAGCATGATAAAGAAGATTCAAAGAGAGTGAGATGCCAGCTCCTTTCATTCAGTCAGTAGCTTCAATCATTTCTGGATGTTTTTCAATGGCAAAAATCAATGAATATTGTAAATGCACAAACAGTAATTTCTCCGCATTGCAAGGTGCAATTCTGAAATTTTTTGCTTTTTCCTGCTCCTCTTAGCATGATAAAGAAGATTCCAAGAGAGTGAGATGCCAGCTCCTTTCATTCAGTCAGTAGCTTCAATCATTTCTGGACGTTTTTCAATGGCAAAAATCAATGAATATTGTAAATGCACAAACAGTAATTTCTCCGCATTGCAAGGTGCAATTCTGAAATTTTTTGCTTTTTCCTGCTCCTTTTAGCATGATAAAGAAGATTCAAAGAGAGTGAGATGCCAGCTCCTTTCATTCAGTCAGTAGCTTCAAACATTTCTGGTATATGAATAACATGATGTTTTTCAATGGCAAAAATCAATGAATATTGTAAATGCACAAACAGTAATTTCTCCGCATTGCAAGGTGCAAGTCTGAAATTTTTTGCTTTTTCCTGCTCCTCTTAGCATGATAAAGAAGATTCAAAGAGAGTGAGATGCCAGTTACTTTCATTCAGTCAGTAGCTTCAATCATTTCTGGACGTTTTTCAATGGTAAAAATCAATGAATATTGTAAATGCACAAACAGTAATTTCTCCACATTGCAAGGTGCAATTCTGAAATTTTTTGCTTTTTCCTGCTCCTCTTAGCATGATAAAGAAGATTCAAAGAGAGTGAGATGCCAGCTCCTTTCATTCAGTCAGTAGCTTCAAACATTTCTGGTATATGAATAACATGATGTTTTTCAATGGCAAAAATCAATGAATATTGTAAATGCACAAACAGTAATTTCTCCGCATTGCAAGGTGCAATTCTGAAATTTTTTGCTTTTTCCTGCTCCTCTTAGCATGATAAAGAAGATTCAAAGAGAGTGAGATGCCAGCTCCTTTCATTCAGTCAGTAGCTTCAAACATTTCTGGTATATGAATAACATGATGTTTTTCAATGGCAAAAATCAATGAATATTGTAAATGCACAAACAGTAATTTCTCCGCATTGCAAGGTGCAATTCTGAAATTTTTTGCTTTTTCCTGCTCCTCTTAGCATGATAAAGAAGATTCAAAGAGAGTGAGATGCCAGCTCCTTTCATTCAGTCAGTAGCTTCAATCATTTCTGGATGTTTTTCAATGGCAAAAATCAATGAATATTGTAAATGCACAAACAGTAATTTCTCCGCATTGCAAGGTGCAATTCTGAAATTTTTTGCTTTTTCCTGCTCCTCTTAGCATGATAAAGAAGATTCAAAGAGAGTGAGATGTCAGCTCCTTTCATTCAGTCAGTAGCTTCAAACATTTCTGGTATATGAATAACATGATGTTTTTCAATGGCAAAAATCAATGAATATTGTAAATGCACAAACAGTAATTTCTCCGCATTGCAAGGTGCAATTCTGAAATTTTTTGCTTTTTCCTGCTCCTCTTAGCATGATAAAGAAGATTCAAAGAGAGTGAGATGCCAGCTCCTTTCATTCAGTCAGTAGCTTCAAACATTTCTGGTATATGAATAACATGATGTTTTTCAATGGCAAAAATCAATGAATATTGTAAATGCACAAACAGTAATTTCTCCGCATTGCAAGGTGCAAGTCTGAAATTTTTTTGCTTTTTCCTGCTCCTCTTAGCATGATAAAGAAGATTCAAAGAGAGTGAGATGCCAGCTACTTTCATTCAGTCAGTAGCTTCAATCATTTCTGGACGTTTTTCAATGGTAAAAATCAATGAATATTGTAAATGCACAAACAGTAATTTCTCCACATTGCAAGGTGCAATTCTGAAATTTTTTGCTTTTTCCTGCTCCTCTTAGCATGATAAAGAAGATTCAAAGAGAGTGAGATGCCAGCTCCTTTCATTCAGTCAGTAGCTTCAAACATTTCTGGTATATGAATAACATGATGTTTTTCAATGGCAAAAATCAATGAATATTGTAAATGCACAAACAGTAATTTCTCCGCATTGCAAGGTGCAATTCTGAAATTTTTTGCTTTTTCCTGCTCCTCTTAGCATGATAAAGAAGATTCAAAGAGAGTGAGATGCCAGCTCCTTTCATTCAGTCAGTAGCTTCAAACATTTCTGGTATATGAATAACATGATGTTTTTCAATGGCAAAAATCAATGAATATTGTAAATGCACAAACAGTAATTTCTCCGCATTGCAAGGTGCAAGTCTGAAATTTTTTGCTTTTTCCTGCTCCTCTTAGCATGATAAAGAAGATTCAAAGAGAGTGAGATGCCAGCTACTTTCATTCAGTCAGTAGCTTCAATCATTTCTGGACGTTTTTCAATGGTAAAAATCAATGAATATTGTAAATGCACAAACAGTAATTTCTCCACATTGCAAGGTGCAATTCTGAAATTTTTTGCTTTTTCCTGCTCCTCTTAGCATGATAAAGAAGATTCAAAGAGAGTGAGATGCCAGCTCCTTTCATTCAGTCAGTAGCTTCAAACATTTCTGGTATATGAATAACATGATGTTTTTCAATGGCAAAAATCAATGAATATTGTAAATGCACAAACAGTAATTTCTCCGCATTGCAAGGTGCAATTCTGAAATTTTTTGCTTTTTCCTGCTCCTCTTAGCATGATAAAGAAGATTCAGAGTGAGATGCCAGCTCCTTTCATTCAGTCAGTAGCTTCAATCATTTCTGGATGTTTTTCAATGGCAAAAATCAATGAATATTGTAAATGCACAAACTGTAATTTCTCCGCATTGCAAGGTGCAATTCTGAAATTTTTTGCTTTTTCCTGCTCCTCTTAGCATGATAAAGAAGATTCAAAGAGAGTGAGATGCCAGCTCCTTTCATTCAGTCAGTAGCTTCAATCATTTCTGGACGTTTTTCAATGGCAAAAACCAATGAATATTGTAAATGCACAAACAGTAATTTCTCCGCATTGCAAGGTGCAATTCTGAAATTTTTTGCTTTTTCCTGCTCCTCTTAGCATTATAAAGAAGATTCAAAGAGAGTGAGATGCCAGCTCCTTTCATTCAGTCAGTACCTTCAATCATTTCTGGACGTTTTTCAATGGCAAAAATCAATGAATATTGTAAATGCACAAACAGTAATTTCTCCGCATTGCAAGGTGCAATTCTGAAATTTTTTGCTTTTTCCCGCTCCTCTTAGCATGATAAAGAAGATTCAAAGAGAGTGAGGTGCCAGCTCCTTTCATTCAGTCAGTAGCTTCAAACATTTCTGGTATATGAATAACATGTTTTTCAATGGCAAAAATCAATGAATATTGTAAATGCACAAACAGTAATTTCTCCGCATTGCAAGGTGCAATTCTGAAATTTTTTGCTTTTTCCTGCTCCTCTTAGCATGATAAAGAAGATTCAAAGAGAGTGAGATGCCAGCTCCTTTCATTCAGTCAGTAGCTTCAATCATTTCTGGACGTTTTTCAATGGCAAAAATCAATGAATATTGTAAATGCACAAACAGTAATTTCTCCGCATTGCAAGGTGCAATTCTGAAATTTTTTGCTTTTTCCTGCTCCTCTTAGCATGATAAAGAAGATTCAAAGAGAGTGAGATGTCAGCTCCTTTCATTCAGTCAGTAGCTTCAAACATTTCTGGTATATGAATAACATGATGTTTTTCAATGGCAAAAATCAATGAATATTGTAAATGCACAAACAGTAATTTCTCCGCATTGCAAGGTGCAATTCTGAAATTTTTTGCTTTTTCCTGCTCCTCTTAGCATGATAAAGAAGATTCAAAGAGAGTGAGATGCCAGCTCCTTTCGTTCAGTCAGTAGCTTCAATCATTTCTGGACGTTTTTCAATGGCAAAAACCAATGAATATTGTAAATGCACAAACAGTAATTTCTCCGCATTGCAAGGTGCAATTCTGAAATTTTTTGCTTTTTCCTGCTCCTCTTAGCATGATAAAGAAGATTCAAAGAGAGTGAGATGCCAGCTCCTTTCATTCAGTCAGTACCTTCAATCATTTCTGGACGTTTTTCAATGGCAAAAATCAATGAATATTGTAAATGCACAAACTAATTTCTCCGCATTGCAAGGTGCAATTCTGAAATTTTTTGCTTTTTCCCGCTCCTCTTAGCATGATAAAGAAGATTCAAAGAGAGTGAGGTGCCAGCTCCTTTCATTCAGTCAGTAGCTTCAAACATTTCTGGTATATGAATAACATGTTTTTCAATGGCAAAAATCAATGAATATTGTAAATGCACAAACAGTAATTTCTCCGCATTGCAAGGTGCAATTCTGAAATTTTTTGCTTTTTCCTGCTCCTCTTAGCATGATAAAGAAGATTCAAAGAGAGTGAGATGCCAGCTCCTTTCATTCAGTCAGTAGCTTCAATCATTTCTGGACGTTTTTCAATGGCAAAAATCAATGAATATTGTAAATGCACAAACAGTAATTTCTCCGCATTGCAAGGTGCAATTCTGAAATTTTTTGCTTTTTCCTGCTCCTCTTAGCATGATAAAGAAGATTCAAAGAGAGTGAGATGTCAGCTCCTTTCATTCAGTCAGTAGCTTCAAACATTTCTGGTATATGAATAACATGATGTTTTTCAATGGCAAAAATCAATGAATATTGTAAATGCACAAACAGTAATTTCTCCGCATTGCAAGGTGCAATTCTGAAATTTTTTGCTTTTTCCTGCTCCTCTTAGCATGATAAAGAAGATTCAAAGAGAGTGAGATGCCAGCTCCTTTCATTCAGTCAGTAGCTTCAATCATTTCTGGATGTTTTTCAATGGCAAAAATCAATGAATATTGTAAATGCACAAACAGTAATTTCTCCGCATTGCAAGGTGCAATTCTGAAATTTTTTGCTTTTTCCTGCTCCTCTTAGCATGATAAAGAAGATTCAAAGAGAGTGAGATGCCAGCTCCTTTCATTCAGTCAGTAGCTTCAATCATTTCTGGACGTTTTTCAATGGCAAAAATCAATGAATATTGTAAATGCACAAACAGTAATTTCTCCGCATTGCAAGGTGCAATTCTGAAATTTTTTGCTTTTTCCTGCTCCTCTTAGCATGATAAAGAAGATTCAAAGAGAGTGAGATGTCAGCTCCTTTCATTCAGTCAGTAGCTTCAAACATTTCTGGTATATGAATAACATGATGTTTTTCAATGGCAAAAATCAATGAATATTGTAAATGCACAAACAGTAATTTCTCCGCATTGCAAGGTGCAATTCTGAAATTTTTTGCTTTTTCCTGCTCCTCTTAGCATGATAAAGAAGATTCAAAGAGAGTGAGATGCCAGCTCCTTTCATTCAGTCAGTAGCTTCAATCATTTCTGGATGTTTTTCAATGGCAAAAATCAATGAATATTGTAAATGCACAAACAGTAATTTCTCCGCATTGCAAGGTGCAATTCTGAAATTTTTTGCTTTTTCCTGCTCCTCTTAGCATGATAAAGAAGATTCAAAGAGAGTGAGATGCCAGCTCCTTTCGTTCAGTCAGTAGCTTCAATCATTTCTGGACGTTTTTCAATGGCAAAAATCATTGAATATTATTAATGCACAAACAGTAATTTCTCCGCATTGCAAGGTGCAATTCTGAAATTTTTTACTTTTTCCTGCTCCTCTTAGCATGATAAAGAAGATTCAAAGAGAGTGAGATGCCAGCTCCTTTCATTCAGTCAGTAGCTTCAATCATTTCTGGTATATGAATAACATGATGTTTTTCAATGGCAAAAATCAATGAATATTGTAAATGCACAAACAGTAATTTCTCCGCATTGCAAGGTGCAATTCTGAAATTTTTTGCTTTTTCCTGCTCCTCTTAGCATGATAAAGAAGATTCAAAGAGAGTGAGATGCCAGCTCCTTTCATTCAGTCAGTAGCTTCAAACATTTCTGGTATATGAATAACATGATGTTTTTCAATGGCAAAAATCAATGAATATTGTAAATGCACAAACAGTAATTTCTCCGCATTGCAAGGTGCAATTCTGAAATTTTTTGCTTTTTCCTGCTCCTCTTAGCATGATAAAGAAGATTCAAAGAGAGTGAGATGCCAGCTACTTTCATTCAGTCAGTAGCTTCAATCATTTCTGGACGTTTTTCAATGGTAAAAATCAATGAATATTGTAAATGCACAAACAGTAATTTCTCCACATTGCAAGGTGCAATTCTGAAATTTTTTGCTTTTTCCTGCTCCTCTTAGCATGATAAAGAAGATTCAAAGAGAGTGAGATGCCAGCTCCTTTCATTCAGTCAGTAGCTTCAAACATTTCTGGTATATGAATAACATGATGTTTTTCAATGGCAAAAATCAATGAATATTGTAAATGCACAAACAGTAATTTCTCCGCATTGCAAGGTGCAAGTCTGAAATTTTTTGCTTTTTCCTGCTCCTCTTAGCATGATAAAGAAGACTCAAAGAGAGTGAGATGCCAGCTCCTTTCATTCAGTCAGTAGCTTCAATCATTTCTGGACGTTTTTCAATGGCAAAAACCAATGAATATTGTAAATGCACAAACAGTAATTTCTCCGCATTGCAAGGTGCAATTCTGAAATTTTTTGCTTTTTCCTGCTCCTCTTAGCATGATAAAGAAGATTCAAAGAGAGTGAGATGCCAGCTCCTTTCATTCAGTCAGTACCTTCAATCATTTCTGGACGTTTTTCAATGGCAAAAATCAATGAATATTGTAAATGCACAAACAGTAATTTCTCCGCATTGCAAGGTGCAATTCTGAAATTTTTTGCTTTTTCCTGCTCCTCTTAGCATGATAAAGAAGATTCAAAGAGAGTGAGATGCCAGCTCCTTTCATTCAGTCAGTAGCTTCAAACATTTCTGGTATATGAATAACATGATGTTTTTCAATGGCAAAAATCAATGAATATTGTAAATGCACAAACAGTAATTTCTCCGCATTGCAAGGTGCAATTCTGAAATTTTTTGCTTTTTCCTGCTCCTCTTAGCATGATAAAGAAGATTCAAAGAGAGTGAGATGCCAGCTCCTTTCATTCAGTCAGTAGCTTCAATCATTTCTGGATGTTTTTCAATGGCAAAAATCAATGAATATTGTAAATGCACAAACAGTAATTTCTCCGCATTGCAAGGTGCAATTCTGAAATTTTTTGCTTTTTCCTGCTCCTCTTAGCATGATAAAGAAGATTCAAAGAGAGTGAGATGTCAGCTCCTTTCATTCAGTCAGTAGCTTCAAACATTTCTGGTATATGAATAACATGATGTTTTTCAATGGCAAAAATCAATGAATATTGTAAATGCACAAACAGTAATTTCTCCGCATTGCAAGGTGCAATTCTGAAATTTTTTGCTTTTTCCTGCTCCTCTTAGCATGATAAAGAAGATTCAAAGAGAGTGAGATGCCAGCTCCTTTCATTCAGTCAGTAGCTTCAATCATTTCTGGATGTTTTTCAATGGCAAAAATCAATGAATATTGTAAATGCACAAACAGTAATTTCTCCGCATTGCAAGGTGCAATTTTGAAATTTTTTGCTTTTTCCTGCTCCTCTTAGCATGATAAAGAAGATTCAAAGAGAGTGAGATGCCAGCTCCTTTCATTCAGTCAGTAGCTTCAAACATTTCTGGTATATGAATAACATGATGTTTTTCAATGGCAAAAATAAATGAATATTGTAAATGCACAAACAGTAATTTCTCCGCATTGCAAGGTGCAAGTCTGAAATTTTTTGCTTTTTCCTGCTCCTCTTAGCATGATAAAGAAGATTCAAAGAGAGTGAGATGCCAGCTACTTTCATTCAGTCAGTAGCTTCAATCATTTCTGGACGTTTTTCAATGGTAAAAATCAATGAATATTGTAAATGCACAAACAGTAATTTCTCCACATTGCAAGGTGCAATTCTGAAATTTTTTGCTTTTTCCTGCTCCTCTTAGCATGATAAAGAAGATTCAAAGAGGGTGAGATGCCAGCTCCTTTCATTCAGTCAGTAGCTTCAAACATTTCTGGTATATGAATAACATGATGTTTTTCAATGGCAAAAATCAATGAATATTGTAAATGCACAAACAGTAATTTCTCCGCATTGCAAGGTGCAATTCTGAAATTTTTTGCTTTTTCCTGCTCCTCTTAGCATGATAAAGAAGATTCAAAGAGAGTGAGATGCCAGCTCCTTTCATTCAGTCAGTAGCTTCAATCATTTCTGGATGTTTTTCAATGGCAAAAATCAATGAATATTGTAAATGCACAAACTGTAATTTCTCCGCATTGCAAGGTGCAATTCTGAAATTTTTTGCTTTTTCCTGCTCCTCTTAGCATGGTAAAGAAGATTCAAAGAGAGTGAGATGCCAGCTCCTTTCATTCAGTCAGTAGCTTCAATCATTTCTGGATGTTTTTCAGTGGCAAAAATCAATGAATATTGTAAATGCACAAACAGTAATTTCTCCGCATTGCAAGGTGCAATTCTGAAATTTTTTGCTTTTTCCTGCTCCTCTTAGCATGATAAAGAAGATTCAAAGAGAGTGAGATGCCAGCTCCTTTCATTCAGTCAGTACCTTCAATCATTTCTGGATGTTTTTCAATGGCAAAAATCAATGAATATTGTAAATGCACAAACAGTAATTTCTCCGCATTGCAAGGTGCAATTCTGAAATTTTTTGCTTTTTCCCGCTCCTCTTAGCATGATAAAGAAGATTCAAAGAGAGTGAGGTGCCAGCTCCTTTCATTCAGTCAGTAGCTTCAAACATTTCTGGTATATGAATAACATGTTTTTCAATGGCAAAAATCAATGAATATTGTAAATGCACAAACAGTAATTTCTCCGCATTGCAAGGTGCAATTCTGAAATTTTTTGATTTTTCCTGCTCCTCTTAGCATGATAAAGAAGATTCAAAGAGAGTGAGATGCCAGCTCCTTTCATTCAGTCAGTAGCTTCAATCATTTCTGGACGTTTTTCAATGGCAAAAATCAATGAATATTGTAAATGCACAAACAGTAATTTCTCCGCATTGCAAGGTGCAATTCTGAAATTTTTTGCTTTTTCCTGCTCCTCTTAGCATGATAAAGAAGATTCAAAGAGAGTGAGATGCCAGCTCCTTTCATTCAGTCAGTAGCTTCAATCATTTCTGGACGTTTTTCAATGGCAAAAATCAATGAATATTGTAAATGCACAAACAGTAATTTCTCCGCATTGCAAGGTGCAATTCTGAAATTTTTTGCTTTTTCCTGCTCCTCTTAGCATGATAAAGAAGATTCAAAGAGAGTGAGATGCCAGCTCCTTTCATTCAGTCAGTAGCTTCAAACATTTCTGGTATATGAATAACATGATGTTTTTCAATGGCAAAAATCAATGAATATTGTAAATGCACAAACAGTAATTTCTCCGCATTGCAAGGTGCAAGTCTGAAATTTTTTGCTTTTTCCTGCTCCTCTTAGCATGATAAAGAAGATTCAAAGAGAGTGAGATGCCAGTTACTTTCATTCAGTCAGTAGCTTCAATCATTTCTGGACGTTTTTCAATGGTAAAAATCAATGAATATTGTAAATGCACAAACAGTAATTTCTCCACATTGCAAGGTGCAATTCTGAAATTTTTTGCTTTTTCCTGCTCCTCTTAGCATGATAAAGAAGATTCAAAGAGAGTGAGATGCCAGCTCCTTTCATTCAGTCAGTAGCTTCAAACATTTCTGGTATATGAATAACATGATGTTTTTCAATGGCAAAAATCAATGAATATTGTAAATGCACAAACAGTAATTTCTCCGCATTGCAAGGTGCAATTCTGAAATTTTTTGCTTTTTCCTGCTCCTCTTAGCATGATAAAGAAGATTCAAAGAGAGTGAGATGCCAGCTCCTTTCATTCAGTCAGTAGCTTCAATCATTTCTGGATGTTTTTCAATGGCAAAAATCAATGAATATTGTAAATGCACAAACTGTAATTTCTCCGCATTGCAAGGTGCAATTCTGAAATTTTTTGCTTTTTCCTGCTCCTCTTAGCATGATAAAGAAGATTCAAAGAGAGTGAGATGCCAGCTCCTTTCATTCAGTCAGTAGCTTCAATCATTTCTGGACGTTTTTCAATGGCAAAAACCAATGAATATTGTAAATGCACAAACAGTAATTTCTCCGCATTGCAAGGTGCAATTCTGAAATTTTTTGCTTTTTCCTGCTCCTCTTAGCATGATAAAGAAGATTCAAAGAGAGTGAGATGCCAGCTCCTTTCATTCAGTCAGTACCTTCAATCATTTCTGGACGTTTTTCAATGGCAAAAATCAATGAATATTGTAAATGCACAAACAGTAATTTCTCCGCATTGCAAGGTGCAATTCTGAAATTTTTTGCTTTTTCCCGCTCCTCTTAGCATGATAAAGAAGATTCAAAGAGAGTGAGGTGCCAGCTCCTTTCATTCAGTCAGTAGCTTCAAACATTTCTGGTATATGAATAACATGATGTTTTTCAATGGCAAAAATCAATGAATATTGTAAATGCACAAACAGTAATTTCTCCGCATTGCAAGGTGCAATTCTGAAATTTTTTGCTTTTTCCTGCTCCTCTTAGCATGATAAAGAAGATTCAAAGAGAGTGAGATGCCAGCTCCTTTCATTCAGTCAGTAGCTTCAATCATTTCTGGATGTTTTTCAATGGCAAAAATCAATGAATATTGTAAATGCACAAACAGTAATTTCTCCGCATTGCAAGGTGCAATTTTGAAATTTTTTGCTTTTTCCTGCTCCTCTTAGCATGATAAAGAAGATTCAAAGAGAGTGAGATGCCAGCTCCTTTCATTCAGTCAGTAGCTTCAAACATTTCTGGTATATGAATAACATGATGTTTTTCAATGGCAAAAATAAATGAATATTGTAAATGCACAAACAGTAATTTCTCCGCATTGCAAGGTGCAAGTCTGAAATTTTTTGCTTTTTCCTGCTCCTCTTAGCATGATAAAGAAGATTCAAAGAGAGTGAGATGCCAGCTACTTTCATTCAGTCAGTAGCTTCAATCATTTCTGGACGTTTTTCAATGGTAAAAATCAATGAATATTGTAAATGCACAAACAGTAATTTCTCCACATTGCAAGGTGCAATTCTGAAATTTTTTGCTTTTTCCTGCTCCTCTTAGCATGATAAAGAAGATTCAAAGAGGGTGAGATGCCAGCTCCTTTCATTCAGTCAGTAGCTTCAAACATTTCTGGTATATGAATAACATGATGTTTTTCAATGGCAAAAATCAATGAATATTGTAAATGCACAAACAGTAATTTCTCCGCATTGCAAGGTGCAATTCTGAAATTTTTTGCTTTTTCCTGCTCCTCTTAGCATGATAAAGAAGATTCAAAGAGAGTGAGATGCCAGCTCCTTTCATTCAGTCAGTAGCTTCAATCATTTCTGGATGTTTTTCAATGGCAAAAATCAATGAATATTGTAAATGCACAAACTGTAATTTCTCCGCATTGCAAGGTGCAATTCTGAAATTTTTTGCTTTTTCCTGCTCCTCTTAGCATGGTAAAGAAGATTCAAAGAGAGTGAGATGCCAGCTCCTTTCATTCAGTCAGTAGCTTCAATCATTTCTGGATGTTTTTCAGTGGCAAAAATCAATGAATATTGTAAATGCACAAACAGTAATTTCTCCGCATTGCAAGGTGCAATTCTGAAATTTTTTGCTTTTTCCTGCTCCTCTTAGCATGATAAAGAAGATTCAAAGAGAGTGAGATGCCAGCTCCTTTCATTCAGTCAGTACCTTCAATCATTTCTGGATGTTTTTCAATGGCAAAAATCAATGAATATTGTAAATGCACAAACAGTAATTTCTCCGCATTGCAAGGTGCAATTCTGAAATTTTTTGCTTTTTCCCGCTCCTCTTAGCATGATAAAGAAGATTCAAAGAGAGTGAGGTGCCAGCTCCTTTCATTCAGTCAGTAGCTTCAAACATTTCTGGTATATGAATAACATGTTTTTCAATGGCAAAAATCAATGAATATTGTAAATGCACAAACAGTAATTTCTCCGCATTGCAAGGTGCAATTCTGAAATTTTTTGATTTTTCCTGCTCCTCTTAGCATGATAAAGAAGATTCAAAGAGAGTGAGATGCCAGCTCCTTTCATTCAGTCAGTAGCTTCAATCATTTCTGGACGTTTTTCAATGGCAAAAATCAATGAATATTGTAAATGCACAAACAGTAATTTCTCCGCATTGCAAGGTGCAATTCTGAAATTTTTTGCTTTTTCCTGCTCCTCTTAGCATGATAAAGAAGATTCAAAGAGAGTGAGATGCCAGCTCCTTTCATTCAGTCAGTAGCTTCAATCATTTCTGGACGTTTTTCAATGGCAAAAATCAATGAATATTGTAAATGCACAAACAGTAATTTCTCCGCATTGCAAGGTGCAATTCTGAAATTTTTTGCTTTTTCCTGCTCCTCTTAGCATGATAAAGAAGATTCAAAGAGAGTGAGATGCCAGCTCCTTTCATTCAGTCAGTAGCTTCAAACATTTCTGGTATATGAATAACATGATGTTTTTCAATGGCAAAAATCAATGAATATTGTAAATGCACAAACAGTAATTTCTCCGCATTGCAAGGTGCAAGTCTGAAATTTTTTGCTTTTTCCTGCTCCTCTTAGCATGATAAAGAAGATTCAAAGAGAGTGAGATGCCAGTTACTTTCATTCAGTCAGTAGCTTCAATCATTTCTGGACGTTTTTCAATGGTAAAAATCAATGAATATTGTAAATGCACAAACAGTAATTTCTCCACATTGCAAGGTGCAATTCTGAAATTTTTTGCTTTTTCCTGCTCCTCTTAGCATGATAAAGAAGATTCAAAGAGAGTGAGATGCCAGCTCCTTTCATTCAGTCAGTAGCTTCAAACATTTCTGGTATATGAATAACATGATGTTTTTCAATGGCAAAAATCAATGAATATTGTAAATGCACAAACAGTAATTTCTCCGCATTGCAAGGTGCAATTCTGAAATTTTTTGCTTTTTCCTGCTCCTCTTAGCATGATAAAGAAGATTCAAAGAGAGTGAGATGCCAGCTCCTTTCATTCAGTCAGTAGCTTCAATCATTTCTGGATGTTTTTCAATGGCAAAAATCAATGAATATTGTAAATGCACAAACTGTAATTTCTCCGCATTGCAAGGTGCAATTCTGAAATTTTTTGCTTTTTCCTGCTCCTCTTAGCATGATAAAGAAGATTCAAAGAGAGTGAGATGCCAGCTCCTTTCATTCAGTCAGTAGCTTCAATCATTTCTGGACGTTTTTCAATGGCAAAAACCAATGAATATTGTAAATGCACAAACAGTAATTTCTCCGCATTGCAAGGTGCAATTCTGAAATTTTTTGCTTTTTCCTGCTCCTCTTAGCATGATAAAGAAGATTCAAAGAGAGTGAGATGCCAGCTCCTTTCATTCAGTCAGTACCTTCAATCATTTCTGGACGTTTTTCAATGGCAAAAATCAATGAATATTGTAAATGCACAAACAGTAATTTCTCCGCATTGCAAGGTGCAATTCTGAAATTTTTTGCTTTTTCCCGCTCCTCTTAGCATGATAAAGAAGATTCAAAGAGAGTGAGGTGCCAGCTCCTTTCATTCAGTCAGTAGCTTCAAACATTTCTGGTATATGAATAACATGTTTTTCAATGGCAAAAATCAATGAATATTGTAAATGCACAAACAGTAATTTCTCCGCATTGCAAGGTGCAATTCTGAAATTTTTTGCTTTTTCCTGCTCCTCTTAGCATGATAAAGAAGATTCAAAGAGAGTGAGATGCCAGCTCCTTTCATTCAGTCAGTAGCTTCAATCATTTCTGGACGTTTTTCAATGGCAAAAATCAATGAATATTGTAAATGCACAAACAGCAATTTCTCCGCATTGCAAGGTGCAATTCTGAAATTTTTTGCTTTTTCCTGCTCCTCTTAGCATGATAAAGAAGATTCAAAGAGAGTGAGATGTCAGCTCCTTTCATTCAGTCAGTAGCTTCAAACATTTCTGGTATATGAATAACATGATGTTTTTCAATGGCAAAAATCAATGAATATTGTAAATGCACAAACAGTAATTTCTCCGCATTGCAAGGTGCAATTCTGAAATTTTTTGCTTTTTCCTGCTCCTCTTAGCATGATAAAGAAGATTCAAAGAGAGTGAGATGCCAGCTCCTTTCATTCAGTCAGTAGCTTCAATCATTTCTGGATGTTTTTCAATGGCAAAAATCAATGAATATTGTAAATGCACAAACAGTAATTTCTCCGCATTGCAAGGTGCAATTCTGAAATTTTTTGCTTTTTCCTGCTCCTCTTAGCATGATAAAGAAGATTCAAAGAGAGTGAGATGCCAGCTCCTTTCGTTCAGTCAGTAGCTTCAATCATTTCCGGACGTTTTTCAATGGCAAAAATCATTGAATATTATAAATGCACAAACAGTAATTTCTCCGCATTGCAAGGTGCAATTCTGAAATTTTTTACTTTTTCCTGCTCCTCTTAGCATGATAAAGAAGATTCAAAGAGAGTGAGATGCCAGCTCCTTTCATTCAGTCAGTAGCTTCAATCATTTCTGGTATATGAATAACATGATGTTTTTCAATGGCAAAAATCAATGAATATTGTAAATGCACAAACAGTAATTTCTCCGCATTGCAAGGTGCAATTCTGAAATTTTTTGCTTTTTCCTGCTCCTCTTAGCATGATAAAGAAGATTCAAAGAGAGTGAGATGCCAGCTCCTTTCATTCAGTCAGTAGCTTCAATCATTTCTGGACGTTTTTCAATGGCAAAAACCAATGAATATTGTAAATGCACAAACAGTAATTTCTCCGCATTGCAAGGTGCAATTCTGAAATTTTTTGCTTTTTCCTGCTCCTCTTAGCATGATAAAGAAGATTCAAAGAGAGTGAGATGCCAGCTCCTTTCATTCAGTCAGTACCTTCAATCATTTCTGGACGTTTTTCAATGGCAAAAATCAATGAATATTGTAAATGCACAAACAGTAATTTCTCCGCATTGCAAGGTGCAATTCTGAAATTTTTTGCTTTTTCCCGCTCCTCTTAGCATGATAAAGAAGATTCAAAGAGAGTGAGGTGCCAGCTCCTTTCATTCAGTCAGTAGCTTCAAACATTTCTGGTATATGAATAACATGTTTTTCAATGGCAAAAATCAATGAATATTGTAAATGCACAAACAGTAATTTCTCCGCATTGCAAGGTGCAATTCTGAAATTTTTTGCTTTTTCCTGCTCCTCTTAGCATGATAAAGAAGATTCAAAGAGAGTGAGATGCCAGCTCCTTTCATTCAGTCAGTAGCTTCAATCATTTCTGGACGTTTTTCAATGGCAAAAATCAATGAATATTGTAAATGCACAAACAGCAATTTCTCCGCATTGCAAGGTGCAATTCTGAAATTTTTTGCTTTTTCCTGCTCCTCTTAGCATGATAAAGAAGATTCAAAGAGAGTGAGATGTCAGCTCCTTTCATTCAGTCAGTAGCTTCAAACATTTCTGGTATATGAATAACATGATGTTTTTCAATGGCAAAAATCAATGAATATTGTAAATGCACAAACAGTAATTTCTCCGCATTGCAAGGTGCAATTCTGAAATTTTTTGCTTTTTCCTGCTCCTCTTAGCATGATAAAGAAGATTCAAAGAGAGTGAGATGCCAGCTCCTTTCATTCAGTCAGTAGCTTCAATCATTTCTGGATGTTTTTCAATGGCAAAAATCAATGAATATTGTAAATGCACAAACAGTAATTTCTCCGCATTGCAAGGTGCAATTCTGAAATTTTTTGCTTTTTCCTGCTCCTCTTAGCATGATAAAGAAGATTCAAAGAGAGTGAGATGCCAGCTCCTTTCGTTCAGTCAGTAGCTTCAATCATTTCCGGACGTTTTTCAATGGCAAAAATCATTGAATATTATAAATGCACAAACAGTAATTTCTCCGCATTGCAAGGTGCAATTCTGAAATTTTTTACTTTTTCCTGCTCCTCTTAGCATGATAAAGAAGATTCAAAGAGAGTGAGATGCCAGCTCCTTTCATTCAGTCAGTAGCTTCAATCATTTCTGGTATATGAATAACATGATGTTTTTCAATGGCAAAAATCAATGAATATTGTAAATGCACAAACAGTAATTTCTCCGCATTGCAAGGTGCAATTCTGAAATTTTTTGCTTTTTCCTGCTCCTCTTAGCATGATAAAGAAGATTCAAAGAGAGTGAGATGCCAGCTCCTTTCATTCAGTCAGTAGCTTCAATCATTTCTGGACGTTTTTCAATGGCAAAAACCAATGAATATTGTAAATGCACAAACAGTAATTTCTCCGCATTGCAAGGTGCAATTCTGAAATTTTTTGCTTTTTCCTGCTCCTCTTAGCATGATAAAGAAGATTCAAAGAGAGTGAGATGCCAGCTCCTTTCATTCAGTCAGTACCTTCAATCATTTCTGGACGTTTTTCAATGGCAAAAATCAATGAATATTGTAAATGCACAAACAGTAATTTCTCCGCATTGCAAGGTGCAATTCTGAAATTTTTTGCTTTTTCCCGCTCCTCTTAGCATGATAAAGAAGATTCAAAGAGAGTGAGGTGCCAGCTCCTTTCATTCAGTCAGTAGCTTCAAACATTTCTGGTATATGAATAACATGTTTTTCAATGGCAAAAATCAATGAATATTGTAAATGCACAAACAGTAATTTCTCCGCATTGCAAGGTGCAATTCTGAAATTTTTTGCTTTTTCCTGCTCCTCTTAGCATGATAAAGAAGATTCAAAGAGAGTGAGATGCCAGCTCCTTTCATTCAGTCAGTAGCTTCAATCATTTCTGGACGTTTTTCAATGGCAAAAATCAATGAATATTGTAAATGCACAAACAGTAATTTCTCCGCATTGCAAGGTGCAATTCTGAAATTTTTTGCTTTTTCCTGCTCCTCTTAGCATGATAAAGAAGATTCAAAGAGAGTGAGATGCCAGCTCCTTTCGTTCAGTCAGTAGCTTCAATCATTTCTGGACGTTTTTCAATGGCAAAAACCAATGAATATTGTAAATGCACAAACAGTAATTTCTCCGCATTGCAAGGTGCAATTCTGAAATTTTTTGCTTTTTCCTGCTCCTCTTAGCATGATAAAGAAGATTCAAAGAGAGTGAGA
The DNA here is from genome assembly GCF_046119375.1 of Phyllobates terribilis. Classification (NCBI taxonomy): domain Eukaryota; kingdom Metazoa; phylum Chordata; class Amphibia; order Anura; family Dendrobatidae; genus Phyllobates; species Phyllobates terribilis. Next base: position 43,782 of record NW_027365346.1, read on the forward strand.
TGCCAGCTCCTTTCATTCAGTCAGTACCTTCAATCATTTCTGGACGTTTTTCAATGGCAAAAATCAATGAATATTGTAAATGCACAAACTAATTTCTCCGCATTGCAAGGTGCAATTCTGAAATTTTTTGCTTTTTCCCGCTCCTCTTAGCATGATAAAGAAGATTCAAAGAGAGTGAGGTGCCAGCTCCTTTCATTCAGTCAGTAGCTTCAAACATTTCTGGTATATGAATAACATGTTTTTCAATGGCAAAAATCAATGAATATTGTAAATGCACAAACAGTAATTTCTCCGCATTGCAAGGTGCAATTCTGAAATTTTTTGCTTTTTCCTGCTCCTCTTAGCATGATAACGAAGATTCAAAGAGAGTGAGATGCCAGCTCCTTTCATTCAGTCAGTAGCTTCAATCATTTCTGGACGTTTTTCAATGGCAAAAATCAATGAATATTGTAAATGCACAAACAGTAATTTCTCCGCATTGCAAGGTGCAATTCTGAAATTTTTTGCTTTTTCCTGCTCCTCTTAGCATGATAAAGAAGATTCAAAGAGAGTGAGATGTCAGCTCCTTTCATTCAGTCAGTAGCTTCAAACATTTCTGGTATATGAATAACATGATGTTTTTCAATGGCAAAAATCAATGAATATTGTAAATGCACAAACAGTAATTTCTCCGCATTGCAAGTTGCAATTCTGAAATTTTTTGCTTTTTCCTGCTCCTCTTAGCATGATAAAGAAGATTCAAAGAGAGTGAGATGCCAGCTCCTTTCATTCAGTCAGTAGCTTCAATCATTTCTGGATGTTTTTCAATGGCAAAAATCAATGAATATTGTAAATGCACAAACAGTAATTTCTCCGCATTGCAAGGTGCAATTCTGAAATTTTTTGCTTTTTCCTGCTCCTCTTAGCATGATAAAGAAGATTCAAAGAGAGTGAGATGCCAGCTCCTTTCATTCAGTCAGTAGCTTCAATCATTTCTGGACGTTTTTCAATGGCAAAAATCAATGAATATTGTAAATGCACAAACAGTAATTTCTCCGCATTGCAAGGTGCAATTCTGAAATTTTTTGCTTTTTCCTGCTCCTCTTAGCATGATAAAGAAGATTCAAAGAGAGTGAGATGTCAGCTCCTTTCATTCAGTCAGTAGCTTCAAACATTTCTGGTATATGAATAACATGATGTTTTTCAATGGCAAAAATCAATGAATATTGTAAATGCACAAACAGTAATTTCTCCGCATTGCAAGGTGCAATTCTGAAATTTTTTGCTTTTTCCTGCTCCTCTTAGCATGATAAAGAAGATTCAAAGAGAGTGAGATGCCAGCTCCTTTCATTCAGTCAGTAGCTTCAATCATTTCTGGATGTTTTTCAATGGCAAAAATCAATGAATATTGTAAATGCACAAACAGTAATTTCTCCGCATTGCAAGGTGCAATTCTGAAATTTTTTGCTTTTTCCTGCTCCTCTTAGCATGATAAAGAAGATTCAAAGAGAGTGAGATGCCAGCTCCTTTCGTTCAGTCAGTAGCTTCAATCATTTCTGGACGTTTTTCAATGGCAAAAATCATTGAATATTATAAATGCACAAACAGTAATTTCTCCGCATTGCAAGGTGCAATTCTGAAATTTTTTACTTTTTCCTGCTCCTCTTAGCATGATAAAGAAGATTCAAAGAGAGTGAGATGCCAGCTCCTTTCATTCAGTCAGTAGCTTCAATCATTTCTGGTATATGAATAACATGATGTTTTTCAATGGCAAAAATCAATGAATATTGTAAATGCACAAACAGTAATTTCTCCGCATTGCAAGGTGCAATTCTGAAATTTTTTGCTTTTTCCTGCTCCTCTTAGCATGATAAAGAAGATTCAAAGAGAGTGAGATGCCAGCTCCTTTCATTCAGTCAGTAGCTTCAAACATTTCTGGTATATGAATAACATGATGTTTTTCAATGGCAAAAATCAATGAATATTGTAAATGCACAAACAGTAATTTCTCCGCATTGCAAGGTGCAAGTCTGAAATTTTTTGCTTTTTCCTGCTCCTCTTAGCATGATAAAGAAGATTCAAAGAGAGTGAGATGCCAGCTACTTTCATTCAGTCAGTAGCTTCAATCATTTCTGGACGTTTTTCAATGGTAAAAATCAATGAATATTGTAAATGCACAAACAGTAATTTCTCCACATTGCAAGGTGCAATTCTGAAACTTTTTGCTTTTTCCTGCTCCTCTTAGCATGATAAAGAAGATTCAAAGAGAGTGAGATGCCAGCTCCTTTCATTCAGTCAGTAGCTTCAAACATTTCTGGTATATGAATAACATGATGTTTTTCAATGGCAAAAATCAATGAATATTGTAAATGCACAAACAGTAATTTCTCCGCATTGCAAGGTGCAATTCTGAAATTTTTTGCTTTTTCCTGCTCCTCTTAGCATGATAAAGAAGATTCAAAGAGAGTGAGATGCCAGCTCCTTTCATTCAGTCAGTAGCTTCAAACATTTCTGGTATATGAATAACATGATGTTTTTCAATGGCAAAAATCAATGAATATTGTAAATGCACAAACAGTAATTTCTCCGCATTGCAAGGTGCAAGTCTGAAATTTTTTGCTTTTTCCTGCTCCTCTTAGCATGATAAAGAAGATTCAAAGAGAGTGAGATGCCAGCTACTTTCATTCAGTCAGTAGCTTCAATCATTTCTGGACGTTTTTCAATGGTAAAAATCAATGAATATTGTAAATGCACAAACAGTAATTTCTCCGCATTGCAAGGTGCAATTCTGAAATTTTTTGCTTTTTCCTGCTCCTCTTAGCATGATAAAGAAGATTCAAAGAGAGTGAGATGCCAGCTCCTTTCATTCAGTCAGTAGCTTCAATCATTTCTGGACGTTTTTCAATGGCAAAAACCAATGAATATTGTAAATGCACAAACAGTAATTTCTCCGCATTGCAAGGTGCAATTCTGAAATTTTTTGCTTTTTCCTGCTCCTCTTAGCATGATAAAGAAGATTCAAAGAAAGTGAGATGCCAGCTCCTTTCATTCAGTCAGTACCTTCAATCATTTCTGGACGTTTTTCAATGGCAAAAATCAATGAATATTGTAAATGCACAAACAGTAATTTCTCCGCATTGCAAGGTGCAATTCTGAAATTTTTTGCTTTTTCCTGCTCCTCTTAGCATGATAAAGAAGATTCAAAGAGAGTGAGATGCCAGCTCCTTTCATTCAGTCAGTAGCTTCAAACATTTCTGGTATATGAATAACATGATGTTTTTCAATGGCAAAAATCAATGAATATTGTAAATGCACAAACAGTAATTTCTCCGCATTGCAAGGTGCAATTCTGAAATTTTTTGCTTTTTCCTGCTCCTCTTAGCATGATAAAGAAGATTCAAAGAGAGTGAGATGCCAGCTCCTTTCATTCAGTCAGTAGCTTCAATCATTTCTGGATGTTTTTCAATGGCAAAAATCAATGAATATTGTAAATGCACAAACAGTAATTTCTCCGCATTGCAAGGTGCAATTCTGAAATTTTTTGCTTTTTCCTGCTCCTCTTAGCATGATAAAGAAGATTCAAAGAGAGTGAGATGTCAGCTCCTTTCATTCAGTCAGTAGCTTCAAACATTTCTGGTATATGAATAACATGATGTTTTTCAATGGCAAAAATCAATGAATATTGTAAATGCACAAACAGTAATTTCTCCGCATTGCAAGGTGCAATTCTGAAATTTTTTGCTTTTTCCTGCTCCTCTTAGCATGATAAAGAAGATTCAAAGAGAGTGAGATGCCAGCTCCTTTCATTCAGTCAGTAGCTTCAATCATTTCTGGATGTTTTTCAATGGCAAAAATCAATGAATATTGTAAATGCACAAACAGTAATTTCTCCGCATTGCAAGGTGCAATTCTGAAATTTTTTGCTTTTTCCTGCTCCTCTTAGCATGATAAAGAAGATTCAAAGAGAGTGAGATGCCAGCTCCTTTCATTCAGTCAGTAGCTTCAAACATTTCTGGTATATGAATAACATGATGTTTTTCAATGGCAAAAATAAATGAATATTGTAAATGCACAAACAGTAATTTCTCCGCATTGCAAGGTGCAAGTCTGAAATTTTTTGCTTTTTCCTGCTCCTCTTAGCATGATAAAGAAGATTCAAAGAGAGTGAGATGCCAGCTACTTTCATTCAGTCAGTAGCTTCAATCATTTCTGGACGTTTTTCAATGGTAAAAATCAATGAATATTGTAAATGCACAAACAGTAATTTCTCCACATTGCAAGGTGCAATTCTGAAATTTTTTGCTTTTTCCTGCTCCTCTTAGCATGATAAAGAAGATTCAAAGAGGGTGAGATGCCAGCTCCTTTCATTCAGTCAGTAGCTTCAAACATTTCTGGTATATGAATAACATGATGTTTTTCAATGGCAAAAATCAATGAATATTGTAAATGCACAAACAGTAATTTCTCCGCATTGCAAGGTGCAATTCTGAAATTTTTTGCTTTTTCCTGCTCCTCTTAGCATGATAAAGAAGATTCAAAGAGAGTGAGATGCCAGCTCTTTTCATTCAGTCAGTAGCTTCAATCATTTCTGGATGTTTTTCAATGGCAAAAATCAATGAATATTGTAAATGCACAAACTGTAATTTCTCCGCATTGCAAGGTGCAATTCTGAAATTTTTTGCTTTTTCCTGCTCCTCTTAGCATGGTAAAGAAGATTCAAAGAGAGTGAGATGCCAGCTCCTTTCATTCAGTCAGTAGCTTCAATCATTTCTGGATGTTTTTCAGTGGCAAAAATCAATGAATATTGTAAATGCACAAACAGTAATTTCTCCGCATTGCAAGGTGCAATTCTGAAATTTTTTGCTTTTTCCTGCTCCTCTTAGCATGATAAAGAAGATTCAAAGAGAGTGAGATGCCAGCTCCTTTCATTCAGTCAGTACCTTCAATCATTTCTGGATGTTTTTCAATGGCAAAAATCAATGAATATTGTAAATGCACAAACAGTAATTTCTCCGCATTGCAAGGTGCAATTCTGAAATTTTTTGCTTTTTCCCGCTCCTCTTAGCATGATAAAGAAGATTCAAAGAGAGTGAGGTGCCAGCTCCTTTCATTCAGTCAGTAGCTTCAAACATTTCTGGTATATGAATAACATGTTTTTCAATGGCAAAAATCAATGAATATTGTAAATGCACAAACAGTAATTTCTCCGCATTGCAAGGTGCAATTCTGAAATTTTTTGATTTTTCCTGCTCCTCTTAGCATGATAAAGAAGATTCAAAGAGAGTGAGATGCCAGCTCCTTTCATTCAGTCAGTAGCTTCAATCATTTCTGGACGTTTTTCAATGGCAAAAATCAATGAATATTGTAAATGCACAAACAGTAATTTCTCCGCATTGCAAGGTGCAATTCTGAAATTTTTTGCTTTTTCCTGCTCCTCTTAGCATGATAAAGAAGATTCAAAGAGAGTGACATGCCAGCTCCTTTCATTCAGTCAGTAGCTTCAATCATTTCTGGACGTTTTTCAATGGCAAAAATCAATGAATATTGTAAATGCACAAACAGTAATTTCTCCGCATTGCAAGGTGCAATTCTGAAATTTTTTGCTTTTTCCTGCTCCTCTTAGCATGATAAAGAAGATTCAAAGAGAGTGAGATGCCAGCTCCTTTCATTCAGTCAGTAGCTTCAAACATTTCTGGTATATGAATAACATGATGTTTTTCAATGGCAAAAATCAATGAATATTGTAAATGCACAAACAGTAATTTCTCCGCATTGCAAGGTGCAAGTCTGAAATTTTTTGCTTTTTCCTGCTCCTCTTAGCATGATAAAGAAGATTCAAAGAGAGTGAGATGCCAGTTACTTTCATTCAGTCAGTAGCTTCAATCATTTCTGGACGTTTTTCAATGGTAAAAATCAATGAATATTGTAAATGCACAAACAGTAATTTCTCCACATTGCAAGGTGCAATTCTGAAATTTTTTGCTTTTTCCTGCTCCTCTTAGCATGATAAAGAAGATTCAAAGAGAGTGAGATGCCAGCTCCTTTCATTCAGTCAGTAGCTTCAAACATTTCTGGTATATGAATAACATGATGTTTTTCAATGGCAAAAATCAATGAATATTGTAAATGCACAAACAGTAATTTCTCCGCATTGCAAGGTGCAATTCTGAAATTTTTTGCTTTTTCCTGCTCCTCTTAGCATGATAAAGAAGATTCAAAGAGAGTGAGATGCCAGCTCCTTTCATTCAGTCAGTAGCTTCAATCATTTCTGGATGTTTTTCAATGGCAAAAATCAATGAATATTGTAAATGCACAAACTGTAATTTCTCCGCATTGCAAGGTGCAATTCTGAAATTTTTTGCTTTTTCCTGCTCCTCTTAGCATGATAAAGAAGATTCAAAGAGAGTGAGATGCCAGCTCCTTTCATTCAGTCAGTAGCTTCAATCATTTCTGGACGTTTTTCAATGGCAAAAACCAATGAATATTGTAAATGCACAAACAGTAATTTCTCCGCATTGCAAGGTGCAATTCTGAAATTTTTTGCTTTTTCCTGCTCCTCTTAGCATGATAAAGAAGATTCAAAGAGAGTGAGATGCCAGCTCCTTTCATTCAGTCAGTACCTTCAATCATTTCTGGACGTTTTTCAATGGCAAAAATCAATGAATATTGTAAATTCACAAACAGTAATTTCTCCGCATTGCAAGGTGCAATTCTGAAATTTTTTGCTTTTTCCCGCTCCTCTTAGCATGATAAAGAAGATTCAAAGAGAGTGAGGTGCCAGCTCCTTTCATTCAGTCAGTAGCTTCAAACATTTCTGGTATATGAATAACATGTTTTTCAATGGCAAAAATCAATGAATATTGTAAATGCACAAACAGTAATTTCTCCGCATTGCAAGGTGCAATTCTGAAATTTTTTGCTTTTTCCTGCTCCTCTTAGCATGATAAAGAAGATTCAAAGAGAGTGAGATGCCAGCTCCTTTCATTCAGTCAGTAGCTTCAATCATTTCTGGACGTTTTTCAATGGCAAAAATCAATGAATATTGTAAATGCACAAACAGCAATTTCTCCGCATTGCAAGGTGCAATTCTGAAATTTTTTGCTTTTTCCTGCTCCTCTTAGCATGATAAAGAAGATTCAAAGAGAGTGAGATGTCAGCTCCTTTCATTCAGTCAGTAGCTTCAAACATTTCTGGTATATGAATAACATGATGTTTTTCAATGGCAAAAATCAATGAATATTGTAAATGCACAAACAGTAATTTCTCCGCATTGCAAGGTGCAATTCTGAAATTTTTTGCTTTTTCCTGCTCCTCTTAGCATGATAAAGAAGATTCAAAGAGAGTGAGATGCCAGCTCCTTTCATTCAGTCAGTAGCTTCAATCATTTCTGGATGTTTTTCAATGGCAAAAATCAATGAATATTGTAAATGCACAAACAGTAATTTCTCCGCATTGCAAGGTGCAATTCTGAAATTTTTTGCTTTTTCCTGCTCCTCTTAGCATGATAAAGAAGATTCAAAGAGAGTGAGATGCCAGCTCCTTTCGTTCAGTCAGTAGTTTCAATCATTTCCGGACGTTTTTCAATGGCAAAAATCATTGAATATTATAAATGCACAAACAGTAATTTCTCCGCATTGCAAGGTGCAATTCTGAAATTTTTTACTTTTTCCTGCTCCTCTTAGCATGATAAAGAAGATTCAAAGAGAGTGAGATGCCAGCTCCTTTCATTCAGTCAGTAGCTTCAATCATTTCTGGTATATGAATAACATGATGTTTTTCAATGGCAAAAATCAATGAATATTGTAAATGCACAAACAGTAATTTCTCCGCATTGCAAGGTGCAATTCTGAAATTTTTTGCTTTTTCCTGCTCCTCTTAGCATGATAAAGAAGATTCAAAGAGAGTGAGATGCCAGCTCCTTTCATTCAGTCAGTAGCTTCAATCATTTCTGGATGTTTTTCAATGGCAAAAATCAATGAATATTGTAAATGCACAAACAGTAATTTCTCCGCATTGCAAGGTGCAATTCTGAAATTTTTTGCTTTTTCCTGCTCCTCTTAGCATGATAAAGAAGATTCAAAGAGAGTGAGATGCCAGCTCCTTTCGTTCAGTCAGTAGCTTCAATCATTTCTGGACGTTTTTCAATGGCAAAAATCATTGAATATTATAAATGCACAAACAGTAATTTCTCCGCATTGCAAGGTGCAATTCTGAAATTTTTTACTTTTTCCTGCTCCTCTTAGCATGATAAAGAAGATTCAAAGAGAGTGAGATGCCAGCTCCTTTCATTCAGTCAGTAGCTTCAATCATTTCTGGTATATGAATAACATGATGTTTTTCAATGGCAAAAATCAATGAATATTGTAAATGCACAAACAGTAATTTCTCCGCATTGCAAGGTGCAATTCTGAAATTTTTTGCTTTTTCCTGCTCCTCTTAGCATGATAAAGAAGATTCAAAGAGAGTGAGATGCCAGCTCCTTTCATTCAGTCAGTAGCTTCAAACATTTCTGGTATATGAATAACATGATGTTTTTCAATGGCAAAAATCAATGAATATTGTAAATGCACAAACAGTAATTTCTCCGCATTGCAAGGTGCAAGTCTGAAATTTTTTGCTTTTTCCTGCTCCTCTTAGCATGATAAAGAAGATTCAAAGAGAGTGAGATGCCAGCTACTTTCATTCAGTCAGTAGCTTCAATCATTTCTGGACGTTTTTCAATGGTAAAAATCAATGAATATTGTAAATGCACAAACAGTAATTTCTCCACATTGCAAGGTGCAATTCTGAAATTTTTTGCTTTTTCCTGCTCCTCTTAGCATGATAAAGAAGATTCACAGAGAGTGAGATGCCAGCTCCTTTCATTCAGTCAGTAGCTTCAAACATTTCTGGTATATGAATAACATGATGTTTTTCAATGGCAAAAATCAATGAATATTGTAAATGCACAAACAGTAATTTCTCCGCATTGCAAGGTGCAATTCTGAAATTTTTTGCTTTTTCCTGCTCCTCTTAGCATGATAAAGAAGATTCAAAGAGAGTGAGATGCCAGCTCCTTTCATTCAGTCAGTAGCTTCAAACATTTCTGGTATATGAATAACATGATGTTTTTCAATGGCAAAAATCAATGAATATTGTAAATGCACAAACAGTAATTTCTCCGCATTGCAAGGTGCAAGTCTGAAATTTTTTGCTTTTTCCTGCTCCTCTTAGCATGATAAAGAAGATTAATATTGTAAATGCACAAACAGTAATATCTCCACATTGCAAGGTGCAATTCTGAAATTTTTTGCTTTTTCCTGTTAATCCTAGCATGATAAAGAAGATTCAAAGAGAGTGAGATGCCAGCTCCTTTCATTCAGTCAGTAGCTTCAAACATTTCTGGTATATGAAAAACATGTTTTTCAATGGCAAAAATCAATGAATATTGTAAATGCACAAACAGTAATATCTCCGCATTGCAAGGTGCAATTCTGAAATTTTTTGCTTTTTCCTGCTAATCCTAGCATGATAAAGAAGATTCAAAGAGAGTGAGATGCCAGCTCCTTTCATTCAGTCAGTAGCTTCAAACATTTCTGGTATATGAAAAACATGTTTTTCAATGGCAAAAATCAATGAATATTGTAAATGCACAAACAGTAATATCTCCACATTGCAAGGTGCAATTCTGAAATTTTTTGCTTTTTCCTGTTAATCCTAGCATGATAAAGAAGATTCAAAGAGAGTGAGATGCCAGCTCCTTTCATTCAGTCAGTAGCTTCAAACATTTCTGGTATATGAAAAACATGTTTTTCAATGGCAAAAATCAATGAATATTGTAAATGCACAAACAGTTATATCTCCACATTGCAAGGTGCAATTCTGAAATTTTTTGCTTTTTCCTGCTAATCCTAGCATGATAAAGAAGATTCAAAGAGAGTGAGATGCCAGCTCCTTTCATTCAGTCAGTAGCTTCAAACATTTCTGGTATATGAAAAACATGTTTTTCAATGGCAAAAATCAATGAATATTGTAAATGCACAAACAGTAATATCTCCACATTGCACGGTGCAATTCTGAAATTTTTAGCTTTTTCCTGTTAATCCTAGCATGATAAAGAAGATTCAAAGAGAGTGAGATGCCAGCTCCTTTCATTCAGTCAGTAGCTTCAAACATTTCTGGTATATGAAAAACATGTTTTTCAATGGCAAAAATCAATGAATATTGTAAATGCACAAACAGTAATATCATTGCAAGGTGCAATTCTGAAATTTTTTGCTTTTTCCTGTTAATCCTAGCATGATAAAGAAGATTCAAAGAGAGTGAGATGCCAGCTCCTTTCATTCAGTCAGTAGCTTCAAACATTTCTGGTATATGAAAAACATGTTTTTCAATGGCAAAAATCAATGAATATTGTAAATGCACAAACAGTAATATCTCCACATTGCAAGGTGCAATTCTGAAATTTTTAGCTTTTTCCTGTTAATCCTAGCATGATAAAGAAGATTCAAAGAGAGTGAGATGCCAGCTCCTTTCATTCAGTCAGTAGCTTCAAACATTTCTGGTATATGAAAAACATGTTTTTCAATGGCAAAAATCAATGAATATTGTAAATGCACAAACAGTAATATCTCCACATTGCAAGGTGCAATTCTGAAATTTTTTGCTTTTTCCTGCTAATCCTAGCATGATAAAGAAGATTCAAAGAGAGTGAGATGCCAGCTCCTTTCATTCAGTCAGTAGCTTCAAACATTTCTGGTATATGAAAAACATGTTTTTCAATGGCAAAAATCAAAGAATATTGTAAATGCACAAACAGTAATATCTCCACATTGCACAGTGCAATTCTGAAATTTGTAGCTTTTTCCTGTTAATCCTAGCATGATAAAGAAGATTCAAAGAGAGTGAGATGCCAGCTCCTTTCATTCAGTCAGTAGCTTCAAACATTTCTGGTATATGAAAAACGTTTTTCAATGGCAAAAATCAATGAATATTGTAAATGCACAAACAGTAATATCTCCACATTGCACGGTGCAATTCTGAAATTTTTAGCTTTTTCCTGTTAATCCTAGCATGATAAAGAAGATTCAAAGAGAGTGAGATGTCAGCTCCTTTCATTCAGTCAGTAGCTTCAAACATTTCTGGTATATGAAAAACATGTTTTTCAATGGCAAAAATCAATGAATATTGTAAATGCACAAACAATATCTCCACATTGCAAGGTGCAATTCTGAAATTTTTTGCTTTTTCCTGCTAATCCTAGCATGATAAAGAAGATTCAAAGAGAGTGAGATGCCAGCTCCTTTCATTCAGTCAGTAGCTTCAAACATTTCTGGTATATGAAAAACATGTTTTTCAATGGCAAAAATCAATGAATATTGTAAATGCACAAACAGTAATATCTCCACATTGCACGGTGCAATTCTGAAATTTTTAGCTTTTTCCTGTTAATCCTAGCATGATAAAGAAGATTCAAAGAGAGTGAGATGCCAGCTCCTTTCATTCAGTCAGTAGCTTCAAACATTTCTGGTATATGAAAAACGTTTTTCAATGGCAAAAATCAATGAATATTGTAAATGCACAAACAGTAATATCTCCACATTGCAAGGTGCAATTCTGAAATTTTTTGCTTTTTCCTGTTAATCCTAGCATGATAAAGAAGATTCAAAGAGAGTGAGATGCCAGCTCCTTTCATTCAGTCAGTAGCTTCAAACATTTCTGGTATATGAAAAACATGTTTTTCAATGGCAAAAATCAATGAATATTGTAAATGCACAAACAGTAATATCTCCGCATTGCAAGGTGCAATTCTAAAATTTTTTGCTTTTTCCTGCTAATCCTAGCATGATAAAGAAGATTCAAAGAGAGTGAGATGCCAGCTCCTTTCATTCAGTCAGTAGCTTCAAACATTTCTGGTATATGAAAAACGTTTTTCAATGGCAAAAATCAATGAATATTGTAAATGCACAAACAGTAATATCTCCACATTGCACGGTGCAATTCTGAAATTTTTAGCTTTTTCCTGTTAATCCTAGCATGATAAAGAAGATTCAAAGAGAGTGAGATGCCAGCTCCTTTCATTCAGTCAGTAGCTTCAAACATTTCTGGTATATGAAAAACGTTTTTCAATGGCAAAAATCAATGAATATTGTAAATGCACAAACAGTAATATCTCCGCATTGCAAGGTGCAATTCTGAAATTTTTTGCTTTTTCCTGCTAATCCTAGCATGATAAAGAAGATTCAAAGAGAGTGAGATGCCAGCTCCTTTCATTCAGTCAGTAGCTTCAAACATTTCTGGTATATGAAAAACATGTTTTTCAATGGCAAAAATCAATGAATATTGTAAATGCACAAACAGTAATATCTCCACATTGCAAGGTGCAATTCTGAAATTTTTTGCTTTTTCCTGTTAATCCTAGCATGATAAAGAAGATTCAAAGAGAGTGAGATGCCAGCTCCTTTCATTCAGTCAGTAGCTTCAAACATTTCTGGTATATGAAAAACATGTTTTTCAATGGCAAAAATCAATGAATATTGTAAATGCACAAACAGTAATATCTCCACATTGCAAGGTGCAATTCTGAAATTTTTTGCTTTTTCCTGCTAATCCTAGCATGATAAAGAAGATTCAAAGAGAGTGAGATGCCAGCTCCTTTCATTCAGTCAGTAGCTTCAAACATTTCTGGTATATGAAAAACGTTTTTCAATGGCAAAAATCAATGAATATTGTAAATGCACAAACAGTAATATCTCCACATTGCACGGTGCAATTCTGAAATTTTTAGCTTTTTCCTGTTAATCCTAGCATGATAAAGAAGATTCAAAGAGAGTGAGATGCCAGCTCCTTTCATTCAGTCAGTAGCTTCAAACATTTCTGGTATATGAAAAACATGTTTTTCAATGGCAAAAATCAATGAATATTGTAAATGCACAAACAGTAATATCTCCACATTGCAAGGAGCAATTCTGAAATTTTTTGCTTTTTCCTGCTAATCCTAGCATGATAAAGAAGATTCAAAGAGAGTGAGATGCCAGCTCCTTTCATTCAGTCAGTAGCTTCAAACATTTCTGGTATATGAAAAACATGTTTTTCAATGGCAAAAATCAATGAATATTGTAAATGCACAAACAGTAATATCTCCACATTGCACGGTGCAATTCTGAAATTTTTAGCTTTTTCCTGTTAATCCTAGCATGATAAAGAAGATTCAAAGAGAGTGAGATGCCAGCTCCTTTCATTCAGTCAGTAGCTTCAAACATTTCTGGTATATGAAAAACATTTTTCAATGGCAAAAATCAATGAATATTGTAAATGCACAAACAGTAATATCTCCACATTGCAAGGTGCAATTCTGAAATTTTTTGCTTTTTCCTGTTAATCCTAGCATGATAAAGAAGATTCAAAGAGAGTGAGATGCCAGCTCCTTTCATTCAGTCAGTAGCTTCAAACATTTCTGGTATATGAAAAACATGTTTTTCAATGGCAAAAATCAATGAATATTGTAAATGCACAAACAGTAATATCTCCGCATTGCAAGGTGCAATTCTAAAATTTTTTGCTTTTTCCTGCTAATCCTAGCATGATAAAGAAGATTCAAAGAGAGTGAGATGCCAGCTCCTTTCATTCAGTCAGTAGCTTCAAACATTTCTGGTATATGAAAAACATGTTTTTCAATGGCAAAAATCAATGAATATTGTAAATGCACAAACAGTAATATCTCCACATTGCACGGTGCAATTCTGAAATTTTTAGCTTTTTCCTGTTAATCCTAGCATGATAAAGAAGATTCAAAGAGAGTGAGATGCCAGCTCCTTTCATTCAGTCAGTAGCTTCAAACATTTCTGGTATATGAAAAACATGTTTTTCAATGGCAAAAATCAATGAATATTGTAAATGCACAAACAGTAATATCTCCACATTGCACGGTGCAATTCTGAAATTTTTAGCTTTTTCCTGTTAATCCTAGCATGATAAAGAAGATTCAAAGAGAGTGAGATGCCAGCTCCTTTCATTCAGTCAGTAGCTTCAAACATTTCTGGTATATGAAAAACGTTTTTCAATGGCAAAAATCAATGAATATTGTAAATGCACAAACAGTAATATCTCCACATTGCAAGGTGCAATTCTGAAATTTTTTGCTTTTTCCTGTTAATCCTAGCATCATAAAGAAGATTCAAAGAGAGTGAGATGCCAGCTCCTTTCATTCAGTCAGTAGCTTCAAACATTTCTGGTATATGAAAAACATGTTTTTCAATGGCAAAAATCAATGAATATTGTAAATGCACAAACAGTAATATCTCCGCATTGCAAGGTGCAATTCTGAAATTTTTTGCTTTTTCCTGCTAATCCTAGCATGATAAAGAAGATTCAAAGAGAGTGAGATGCCAGCTCCTTTCATTCAGTCAGTAGCTTCAAACATTTCTGGTATATGAAAAACATGTTTTTCAATGGCAAAAATCAATGAATATTGTAAATGCACAAACAGTAATATCTCCACATTGCAAGGTGCAATTCTGAAATTTTTTGCTTTTTCCTGTTAATCCTAGCATGATAAAGAAGATTCAAAGAGAGTGAGATGCCAGCTCCTTTCATTCAGTCAGTAGCTTCAAACATTTCTGGTATATGAAAAACATGTTTTTCAATGGCAAAAATCAATGAATATTGTAAATGCACAAACAGTTATATCTCCACATTGCAAGGTGCAATTCTGAAATTTTTTGCTTTTTCCTGCTAATCCTAGCATGATAAAGAAGATTCAAAGAGAGTGAGATGCCAGCTCCTTTCATTCAGTCAGTAGCTTCAAACATTTCTGGTATATGAAAAACATGTTTTTCAATGGCAAAAATCAATGAATATTGTAAATGCACAAACAGTAATATCTCCACATTGCACGGTGCAATTCTGAAATTTTTAGCTTTTTCCTGTTAATCCTAGCATGATAAAGAAGATTCAAAGAGAGTGAGATGCCAGCTCCTTTCATTCAGTCAGTAGCTTCAAACATTTCTGGTATATGAAAAACATGTTTTTCAATGGCAAAAATCAATGAATATTGTAAATGCACAAACAGTAATATCTCCACATTGCAAGGTGCAATTCTGAAATTTTTTGCTTTTTCCTGTTAATCCTAGCATGATAAAGAAGATTCAAAGAGAGTGAGATGCCAGCTCCTTTCATTCAGTCAGTAGCTTCAAACATTTCTGGTATATGAAAAACATGTTTTTCAATGGCAAAAATCAATGAATATTGTAAATGCACAAACAGTAATATCTCCACATTGCACGGTGCAATTCTGAAATTTTTAGCTTTTTCCTGTTAATCCTAGCATGATAAAGAAGATTCAAAGAGAGTGAGATGCCAGCTCCTTTCATTCAGTCAGTAGCTTCAAACATTTCTGGTATATGAAAAACATGTTTTTCAATGGCAAAAATCAATGAATATTGTAAATGCACAAACAGTAATATCTCCACATTGCAAGGTGCAATTCTGAAATTTTTTGCTTTTTCCTGCTAATCCTAGCATGATAAAGAAGATTCAAAGAGAGTGAGATGCCAGCTCCTTTCATTCAGTCAGTAGCTTCAAACATTTCTGGTATATGAAAAACATGTTTTTCAATGGCAAAAATCAAAGAATATTGTAAATGCACAAACAGTAATATCTCCACATTGCACAGTGCAATTCTGAAATTTGTAGCTTTTTCCTGTTAATCCTAGCATGATAAAGAAGATTCAAAGAGAGTGAGATGCCAGCTCCTTTCATTCAGTCAGTAGCTTCAAACATTTCTGGTATATGAAAAACATGTTTTTCAATGGCAAAAATCAATGAATATTGTAAATGCACAAACAGTAATATCTCCACATTGCAAGGTGCAATTCTGAAATTTTTTGCTTTTTCCTGTTAATCCTAGCATGATAAAGAAGATTCAAAGAGAGTGAGATGCCAGCTCCTTTCATTCAGTCAGTAGCTTCAAACATTTCTGGTATATGAAAAACATGTTTTTCAATGGCAAAAATCAATGAATATTGTAAATGCACAAACAGTAATATCTCCACATTGCAAGGTGCAATTCTGAAATTTTTTGCTTTTTCCTACTAATCCTAGCATGATAAAGAAGATTCAAAGAGAGTGAGATGCCAGCTCCTTTCATTCAGTCAGTAGCTTCAAACATTTCTGCTATATGAAAAACATGTTTTTCAATGGCAAAAATCAATGAATATTGTAAATGCACAAACAGTAATATCTCCACATTGCAAGGTGCAATTCTGAAATTTTTTGCTTTTTCCTGCTAATCCTAGCATGATAAAGAAGATTCAAAGAGAGTGAGATGCCAGCTCCTTTCATTCAGTCAGTAGCTTCAAACATTTCTGGTATATGAAAAACATGTTTTTCAATGGCAAAAATCAATGAATATTGTAAATGCACAAACAGTAATATCTCCACATTGCACGGTGCAATTCTGAAATTTTTAGCTTTTTCCTGTTAATCCTAGCATGATAAAGAAGATTCAAAGAGAGTGAGATGCCAGCTCCTTTCATTCAGTCAGTAGCTTCAAACATTTCTGGTATATGAAAAACATGTTTTTCAATGGCAAAAATCAATGAATATTGTAAATGCACAAACAGTAATATCTCCACATTGCACGGTGCAATTCTGAAATTTTTTGCTTTTTCCTGTTAATCCTAGCATGATAAAGAAGATTCAAAGAGAGTGAGATGCCAGCTCCTTTCATTCAGTCAGTAGCTTCAAACATTTCTGGTATATGAAAAACATGTTTTTCAATGGCAAAAATCAATGAATATTGTAAATGCACAAACAGTAATATCTCCACATTGCACGGTGCAATTCTGAAATTTTTAGCTTTTTCCTGTTAATCCTAGCATGATAAAGAAGATTCAAAGAGAGTGAGATGCCAGCTCCTTTCATTCAGTCAGTAGCTTCAAACATTTCTGGTATATGAAAAACATGTTTTTCAATGGCAAAAATCAATGAATATTGTAAATGCACAAACAGTAATATCTCCACATTGCAAGGTGCAATTCTGAAATTTTTTGCTTTTTCCTGTTAATCCTAGCATGATAAAGAAGATTCAAAGAGAGTGAGATGCCAGCTCCTTTCATTCAGTCAGTAGCTTCAAACATTTCTGGTATATGAAAAACATGTTTTTCAATGGCAAAAATCAATGAATATTGTAAATGCACAAACAGTTATATCTCCACATTGCAAGGTGCAATTCTGAAATTTTTTGCTTTTTCCTGCTAATCCTAGCATGATAAAGAAGATTCAAAGAGAGTGAGATGCCAGCTCCTTTCATTCAGTCAGTAGCTTCAAACATTTCTGGTATATGAAAAACATGTTTTTCAATGGCAAAAATCAATGAATATTGTAAATGCACAAACAGTAATATCTCCACATTGCACGGTGCAATTCTGAAATTTTTAGCTTTTTCCTGTTAATCCTAGCATGATAAAGAAGATTCAAAGAGAGTGAGATGCCAGCTCCTTTCATTCAGTCAGTAGCTTCAAACATTTCTGGTATATGAAAAACATGTTTTTCAATGGCAAAAATCAATGAATATTGTAAATGCACAAACAGTAATATCTCCACATTGCAAGGTGCAATTCTGAAATTTTTTGCTTTTTCCTGTTAATCCTAGCATGATAAAGAAGATTCAAAGAGAGTGAGATGCCAGCTCCTTTCATTCAGTCAGTAGCTTCAAACATTTCTGGTATATGAAAAACATGTTTTTCAATGGCAAAAATCAATGAATATTGTAAATGCACAAACAGTAATATCTCCACATTGCACGGTGCAATTCTGAAATTTTTAGCTTTTTCCTGTTAATCCTAGCATGATAAAGAAGATTCAAAGAGAGTGAGATGCCAGCTCCTTTCATTCAGTCAGTAGCTTCAAACATTTCTGGTATATGAAAAACATGTTTTTCAATGGCAAAAATCAATGAATATTGTAAATGCACAAACAGTAATATCTCCACATTGCAAGGTGCAATTCTGAAATTTTTTGCTTTTTCCTGCTAATCCTAGCATGATAAAGAAGATTCAAAGAGAGTGAGATGCCAGCTCCTTTCATTCAGTCAGTAGCTTCAAACATTTCTGGTATATGAAAAACATGTTTTTCAATGGCAAAAATCAAAGAATATTGTAAATGCACAAACAGTAATATCTCCACATTGCACAGTGCAATTCTGAAATTTGTAGCTTTTTCCTGTTAATCCTAGCATGATAAAGAAGATTCAAAGAGAGTGAGATGCCAGCTCCTTTCATTCAGTCAGTAGCTTCAAACATTTCTGGTATATGAAAAACATGTTTTTCAATGGCAAAAATCAATGAATATTGTAAATGCACAAACAGTAATATCTCCACATTGCAAGGTGCAATTCTGAAATTTTTTGCTTTTTCCTGTTAATCCTAGCATGATAAAGAAGATTCAAAGAGAGTGAGATGCCAGCTCCTTTCATTCAGTCAGTAGCTTCAAACATTTCTGGTATATGAAAAACATGTTTTTCAATGGCAAAAATCAATGAATATTGTAAATGCACAAACAGTAATATCTCCACATTGCAAGGTGCAATTCTGAAATTTTTTGCTTTTTCCTACTAATCCTAGCATGATAAAGAAGATTCAAAGAGAGTGAGATGCCAGCTCCTTTCATTCAGTCAGTAGCTTCAAACATTTCTGGTATATGAAAAACATGTTTTTCAATGGCAAAAATCAATGAATATTGTAAATGCACAGTAATATCTCCACATTGCAAGGTGCAATTCTGAAATTTTTTGCTTTTTCCTGCTAATCCTAGCATGATAAAGAAGATTCAAAGAGAGTGAGATGCCAGCTCCTTTCATTCAGTCAGTAGCTTCAAACATTTCTGGTATATGAAAAACATGTTTTTCAATGGCAAAAATCAATGAATATTGTAAATGCACAAACAGTAATATCTCCACATTGCACGGTGCAATTCTGAAATTTTTAGCTTTTTCCTGTTAATCCTAGCATGATAAAGAAGATTCAAAGAGAGTGAGATGCCAGCTCCTTTCATTCAGTCAGTAGCTTCAAACATTTCTGGTATATGAAAAACATGTTTTTCAATGGCAAAAATCAATGAATATTGTAAATGCACAAACAGTAATATCTCCACATTGCACGGTGCAATTCTGAAATTTTTAGCTTTTTCCTGTTAATCCTAGCATGATAAAGAAGATTCAAAGAGAGTGAGATGCCAGCTCCTTTCATTCAGTCAGTAGCTTCAAACATTTCTGGTATATGAAAAACATGTTTTTCAATGGCAAAAATCAATGAATATTTTAAATGCACAAACAGTAATATCTCCACATTGCAAGGTGCAATTCTGAAATTTTTTGCTTTTTCCTGTTATTCCTAGCATGATAAAGAAGATTCAAAGAGAGTGAGATGCCAGCTCCTTTCATTCAGTCAGTAGCTTCAAACATTTCTGGTATATGAAAAACATGTTTTTCAATGGCAAAAATCAATGAATATTGTAAATGCACAAACAGTAATATCTCCGCATTGCAAGGTGCAATTCTGAAATTTTTTGCTTTTTCCTGCTAATCCTAGCATGATAAAGAAGATTCAAAGAGAGTGAGATGCCAGCTCCTTTCATTCAGTCAGTAGCTTCAAACATTTCTGGTATATGAAAAACATGTTTTTCAATGGCAAAAATCAATGAATATTGTAAATGCACAAACAGTAATATCTCCACATTGCAAGGTGCAATTCTGAAATTTTTTGCTTTTTCCTGTTAATCCTAGCATGATAAAGAAGATTCAAAGAGAGTGAGATGCCAGCTCCTTTCATTCAGTCAGTAGCTTCAAACATTTCTGGTATATGAAAAACATGTTTTTCAATGGCAAAAATCAATGAATATTGTAAATGCACAAACAGTTATATCTCCACATTGCAAGGTGCAATTCTGAAATTTTTTGCTTTTTCCTGCTAATCCTAGCATGATAAAGAAGATTCAAAGAGAGTGAGATGCCAGCTCCTTTCATTCAGTCAGTAGCTTCAAACATTTCTGGTATATGAAAAACATGTTTTTCAATGGCAAAAATCAATGAATATTGTAAATGCACAAACAGTAATATCTCCACATTGCACGGTGCAATTCTGAAATTTTTAGCTTTTTCCTGTTAATCCTAGCATGATAAAGAAGATTCAAAGAGAGTGAGATGCCAGCTCCTTTCATTCAGTCAGTAGCTTCAAACATTTCTGGTATATGAAAAACATGTTTTTCAATGGCAAAAATCAATGAATATTGTAAATGCACAAACAGTAATATCTCCACATTGCAAGGTGCAATTCTGAAATTTTTTGCTTTTTCCTGTTAATCCTAGCATGATAAAGAAGATTCAAAGAGAGTGAGATGCCAGCTCCTTTCATTCAGTCAGTAGCTTCAAACATTTCTGGTATATGAAAAACATGTTTTTCAATGGCAAAAATCAATGAATATTGTAAATGCACAAACAGTAATATCTCCACATTGCACGGTGCAATTCTGAAATTTTTAGCTTTTTCCTGTTAATCCTAGCATGATAAAGAAGATTCAAAGAGAGTGAGATGCCAGCTCCTTTCATTCAGTCAGTAGCTTCAAACATTTCTGGTATATGAAAAACATGTTTTTCAATGGCAAAAATCAATGAATATTGTAAATGCACAAACAGTAATATCTCCACATTGCAAGGTGCAATTCTGAAATTTTTTGCTTTTTCCTGCTAATCCTAGCATGATAAAGAAGATTCAAAGAGAGTGAGATGCCAGCTCCTTTCATTCAGTCAGTAGCTTCAAACATTTCTGGTATATGAAAAACATGTTTTTCAATGGCAAAAATCAAAGAATATTGTAAATGCACAAACAGTAATATCTCCACATTGCACAGTGCAATTCTGAAATTTGTAGCTTTTTCCTGTTAATCCTAGCATGATAAAGAAGATTCAAAGAGAGTGAGATGCCAGCTCCTTTCATTCAGTCAGTAGCTTCAAACATTTCTGGTATATGAAAAACATGTTTTTCAATGGCAAAAATCAATGAATATTGTAAATGCACAAACAGTAATATCTCCACATTGCAAGGTGCAATTCTGAAATTTTTTGCTTTTTCCTGTTAATCCTAGCATGATAAAGAAGATTCAAAGAGAGTGAGATGCCAGCTCCTTTCATTCAGTCAGTAGCTTCAAACATTTCTGGTATATGAAAAACATGTTTTTCAATGGCAAAAATCAATGAATATTGTAAATGCACAAACAGTAATATCTCCACATTGCAAGGTGCAATTCTGAAATTTTTTGCTTTTTCCTACTAATCCTAGCATGATAAAGAAGATTCAAAGAGAGTGAGATGCCAGCTCCTTTCATTCAGTCAGTAGCTTCAAACATTTCTGGTATATGAAAAACATGTTTTTCAATGGCAAAAATCAATGAATATTGTAAATGCACAAACAGTAATATCTCCACATTGCAAGGTGCAATTCTGAAATTTTTTGCTTTTTCCTGCTAATCCTAGCATGATAAAGAAGATTCAAAGAGAGTGAGATGCCAGCTCCTTTCATTCAGTCAGTAGCTTCAAACATTTCTGGTATATGAAAAATGTTTTTCAATGGCAAAAATCAATGAATATTGTAAATGCACAAACAGTAATATCTCCACATTGCACGGTGCAATTCTGAAATTTTTAGCTTTTTCCTGTTAATCCTAGCATGATAAAGAAGATTCAAAGAGAGTGAGATGCCAGCTCCTTTCATTCAGTCAGTAGCTTCAAACATTTCTGGTATATGAAAAACATGTTTTTCAATGGCAAAAATCAATGAATATTGTAAATGCACAAACAGTAATATCTCCACATTGCACGGTGCAATTCTGAAATTTTTAGCTTTTTCCTGTTAATCCTAGCATGATAAAGAAGATTCAAAGAGAGTGAGATGCCAGCTCCTTTCATTCAGTCAGTAGCTTCAAACATTTCTGGTATATGAAAAACATGTTTTTCAATGGCAAAAATCAATGAATATTGTAAATGCACAAACAGTAATATCTCCACATTGCAAGGTGCAATTCTGAAATTTTTTGCTTTTTCCTGTTATTCCTAGCATGATAAAGAAGATTCAAAGAGAGTGAGATGCCAGCTCCTTTCATTCAGTCAGTAGCTTCAAACATTTCTGGTATATGAAAAACATGTTTTTCAATGGCAAAAATCAATGAATATTGTAAATGCACAAACAGTAATATCTCCACATTGCAAGGTGCAATTCTGAAATTTTTTGCTTTTTCCTGCTAATCCTAGCATGATAAAGAAGATTCAAAGAGAGTGAGATGCCAGCTCCTTTCATTCAGTCAGTAGCTTCAAACATTTCTGGTATATGAAAAACGTTTTGCAATGGCAAAAATCAATGAATATTGTAAATGCACAAACAGTAATATCTCCACATTGCACGGTGCAATTCTGAAATTTTTAGCTTTTTCCTGTTAATCCTAGCATGATAAAGAAGATTCAAAGAGAGTGAGATGCCAGCTCCTTTCATTCAGTCAGTAGCTTCAAACATTTCTGGTATATGAAAAACATGTTTTTCAATGGCAAAAATCAATGAATATTGTAAATGCACAAACAATATCTCCACATTGCAAGGTGCAATTCTGAAATTTTTTGCTTTTTCCTGCTAATCCTAGCATGATAAAGAAGATTCAAAGAGAGTGAGATGCCAGCTCCTTTCATTCAGTCAGTAGCTTCAAACATTTCTGGTATATGAAAAACATGTTTTTCAATGGCAAAAATCAATGAATATTGTAAATGCACAAACAGTAATATCTCCACATTGCACGGTGCAATTCTGAAATTTTTAGCTTTTTCCTGTTAATCCTAGCATGATAAAGAAGATTCAAAGAGAGTGAGATGCCAGCTCCTTTCATTCAGTCAGTAGCTTCAAACATTTCTGGTATATGAAAAACGTTTTTCAATGGCAAAAATCAATGAATATTGTAAATGCACAAACAGTAATATCTCCACATTGCAAGGTGCAATTCTGAAATTTTTTGCTTTTTCCTGTTAATCCTAGCATGATAAAGAAGATTCAAAGAGAGTGAGATGCCAGCTCCTTTCATTCAGTCAGTAGCTTCAAACATTTCTGGTATATGAAAAACATGTTTTTCAATGGCAAAAATCAATGAATATTGTAAATGCACAAACAGTAATATCTCCGCATTGCAAGGTGCAATTCTAAAATTTTTTGCTTTTTCCTGCTAATCCTAGCATGATAAAGAAGATTCAAAGAGAGTGAGATGCCAGCTCCTTTCATTCAGTCAGTAGCTTCAAACATTTCTGGTATATGAAAAACATGTTTTTCAATGGCAAAAATCAATGAATATTGTAAATGCACAAACAGTAATATCTCCACATTGCACGGTGCAATTCTGAAATTTTTAGCTTTTTCCTGTTAATCCTAGCATGATAAAGAAGATTCAGAGTGAGATGCCAGCTCCTTTCATTCAGTCAGTAGCTTCAAACATTTCTGGTATATGAAAAACATGTTTTTCAATGGCAAAAATCAATGAATATTGTAAATGCACAAACAGTAATATCTCCACATTGCACGGTGCAATTCTAAAATTTTTAGCTTTTTCCTGTTAATCCTAGCATGATAAAGAAGATTCAAAGAGAGTGAGATGCCAGCTCCTTTCATTCAGTCAGTAGCTTCAAACATTTCTGGTATATGAAAAACGTTTTTCAATGGCAAAAATCAATGAATATTGTAAATGCACAAACAGTAATATCTCCACATTGCAAGGTGCAATTCTGAAATTTTTTGCTTTTTCCTGTTAATCCTAGCATGATAAAGAAGATTCAAAGAGAGTGAGATGCCAGCTCCTTTCATTCAGTCAGTAGCTTCAAACATTTCTGGTATATGAAAAACATGTTTTTCAATGGCAAAAATCAATGAATATTGTAAATGCACAAACAGTAATATCTCCGCATTGCAAGGTGCAATTCTGAAATTTTTTGCTTTTTCCTGCTAATCCTAGCATGATAAAGAAGATTCAAAGAGAGTGAGATGCCAGCTCCTTTCATTCAGTCAGTAGCTTCAAACATTTCTGGTATATGAAAAACATGTTTTTCAATGGCAAAAATCAATGAATATTGTAAATGCACAAACAGTAATATCTCCACATTGCAAGGTGCAATTCTGAAATTTTTTGCTTTTTCCTGTTAATCCTAGCATGATAAAGAAGATTCAAAGAGAGTGAGATGCCAGCTCCTTTCATTCAGTCAGTAGCTTCAAACATTTCTGGTATATGAAAAACATGTTTTTCAATGGCAAAAATCAATGAATATTGTAAATGCACAAACAGTTATATCTCCACATTGCAAGGTGCAATTCTGAAATTTTTTGCTTTTTCCTGCTAATCCTAGCATGATAAAGAAGATTCAAAGAGAGTGAGATGCCAGCTCCTTTCATTCAGTCAGTAGCTTCAAACATTTCTGGTATATGAAAAACATGTTTTTCAATGGCAAAAATCAATGAATATTGTAAATGCACAAACAGTAATATCTCCACATTGCACGGTGCAATTCTGAAATTTTTAGCTTTTTCTTGTTAATCCTAGCATGATAAAGAAGATTCAAAGAGAGTGAGATGCCAGCTCCTTTCATTCAGTCAGTAGCTTCAAACATTTCTGGTATATGAAAAACATGTTTTTCAATGGCAAAAATCAATGAATATTGTAAATGCACAAACAGTAATATCTCCACATTGCAAGGTGCAATTCTGAAATTTTTTGCTTTTTCCTGTTAATCCTAGCATGATAAAGAAGATTCAAAGAGAGTGAGATGCCAGCTCCTTTCATTCAGTCAGTAGCTTCAAACATTTCTGGTATATGAAAAACATGTTTTTCAATGGCAAAAATCAATGAATATTGTAAATGCACAAACAGTAATATCTCCACATTGCACGGTGCAATTCTGAAATTTTTAGCTTTTTCCTGTTAATCCTAGCATGATAAAGAAGATTCAAAGAGAGTGAGATGCCAGCTCCTTTCATTCAGTCAGTAGCTTCAAACATTTCTGGTATATGAAAAACATGTTTTTCAATGGCAAAAATCAATGAATATTGTAAATGCACAAACAGTAATATCTCCACATTGCAAGGTGCAATTCTGAAATTTTTTGCTTTTTCCTGCTAATCCTAGCATGATAAAGAAGATTCAAAGAGAGTGAGATGCCAGCTCCTTTCATTCAGTCAGTAGCTTCAAACATTTCTGGTATATGAAAAACATGTTTTTCAATGGCAAAAATCAATGAATATTGTAAATGCACAAACAGTAATATCTCCACATTGCACGGTGCAATTCTGAAATTTTTAGCTTTTTCCTGTTAATCCTAGCATGATAAAGAAGATTCAAAGAGAGTGAGATGCCAGCTCCTTTCATTCAGTCAGTAGCTTCAAACATTTCTGGTATATGAAAAACATGTTTTTCAATGGCAAAAATCAATGAATATTGTAAATGCACAAACAGTAATATCTCCACATTGCAAGGTGCAATTCTGAAATTTTTTGCTTTTTCCTGTTAATCCTAGCATGATAAAGAAGATTCAAAGAGAGTGAGATGCCAGCTCCTTTCATTCAGTCAGTAGCTTCAAACATTTCTGGTATATGAAAAACATGTTTTTCAATGGCAAAAATCAATGAATATTGTAAATGCACAAACAGTAATATCTCCACATTGCACGGTGCAATTCTGAAATTTTTAGCTTTTTCCTGTTAATCCTAGCATGATAAAGAAGATTCAAAGAGAGTGAGATGCCAGCTCCTTTCATTCAGTCAGTAGCTTCAAACATTTCTGGTATATGAAAAACATGTTTTTCAATGGCAAAAATCAATGAATATTGTAAATGCACAAACAGTAATATCTCCACATTGCAAGGTGCAATTCTGAAATTTTTTGCTTTTTCCTGCTAATCCTAGCATGATAAAGAAGATTCAAAGAGAGTGAGATGCCAGCTCCTTTCATTCAGTCAGTAGCTTCAAACATTTCTGGTATATGAAAAACATGTTTTTCAATGGCAAAAATCAAAGAATATTGTAAATGCACAAACAGTAATATCTCCACATTGCACAGTGCAATTCTGAAATTTGTAGCTTTTTCCTGTTAATCCTAGCATGATAAAGAAGATTCAAAGAGAGTGAGATGCCAGCTCCTTTCATTCAGTCAGTAGCTTCAAACATTTCTGGTATATGAAAAACATGTTTTTCAATGGCAAAAATCAATGAATATTGTAAATGCACAAACAGTAATATCTCCACATTGCAAGGTGCAATTCTGAAATTTTTTGCTTTTTCCTGTTAATCCTAGCATGATAAAGAAGATTCAAAGAGAGTGAGATGCCAGCTCCTTTCATTCAGTCAGTAGCTTCAAACATTTCTGGTATATGAAAAACATGTTTTTCAATGGCAAAAATCAATGAATATTGTAAATGCACAAACAGTAATATCTCCACATTGCAAGGTGCAATTCTGAAATTTTTTGCTTTTTCCTACTAATCCTAGCATGATAAAGAAGATTCAAAGAGAGTGAGATGCCAGCTCCTTTCATTCAGTCAGTAGCTTCAAACATTTCTGGTATATGAAAAACATGTTTTTCAATGGCAAAAATCAATGAATATTGTAAATGCACAAACAGTAATATCTCCACATTGCAAGGTGCAATTCTGAAATTTTTTGCTTTTTCCTGCTAATCCTAGCATGATAAAGAAGATTCAAAGAGAGTGAGATGCCAGCTCCTTTCATTCAGTCAGTAGCTTCAAACATTTCTGGTATATGAAAAATGTTTTTCAATGGCAAAAATCAATGAATATTGTAAATGCACAAACAGTAATATCTCCACATTGCACGGTGCAATTCTGAAATTTTTAGCTTTTTCCTGTTAATCCTAGCATGATAAAGAAGATTCAAAGAGAGTGAGATGCCAGCTCCTTTCATTCAGTCAGTAGCTTCAAACATTTCTGGTATATGAAAAACGTTTTTCAATGGCAAAAATCAATGAATATTGTAAATGCACAAACAGTAATATCTCCACATTGCACGGTGCAATTCTGAAATTTTTAGCTTTTTCCTGTTAATCCTAGCATGATAAAGAAGATTCAAAGAGAGTGAGATGCCAGCTCCTTTCATTCAGTCAGTAGCTTCAAACATTTCTGGTATATGAAAAACATGTTTTTCAATGGCAAAAATCAATGAATATTGTAAATGCACAAACAGTAATATCTCCACATTGCAAGGTGCAATTCTGAAATTTTTTGCTTTTTCCTGTTATTCCTAGCATGATAAAGAAGATTCAAAGAGAGTGAGATGCCAGCTCCTTTCATTCAGTCAGTAGCTTCAAACATTTCTGGTATATGAAAAACATGTTTTTCAATGGCAAAAATCAATGAATATTGTAAATGCACAAACAGTAATATCTCCACATTGCAAGGTGCAATTCTGAAATTTTTTGCTTTTTCCTGCTAATCCTAGCATGATAAAGAAGATTCAAAGAGAGTGAGATGCCAGCTCCTTTCATTCAGTCAGTAGCTTCAAACATTTCTGGTATATGAAAAACGTTTTGCAATGGCAAAAATCAATGAATATTGTAAATGCACAAACAGTAATATCTCCACATTGCACGGTGCAATTCTGAAATTTTTAGCTTTTTCCTGTTAATCCTAGCATGATAAAGAAGATTCAAAGAGAGTGAGATGCCAGCTCCTTTCATTCAGTCAGTAGCTTCAAACATTTCTGGTATATGAAAAACATGTTTTTCAATGGCAAAAATCAATGAATATTGTAAATGCACAAACAATATCTCCACATTGCAAGGTGCAATTCTGAAATTTTTTGCTTTTTCCTGCTAATCCTAGCATGATAAAGAAGATTCAAAGAGAGTGAGATGCCAGCTCCTTTCATTCAGTCAGTAGCTTCAAACATTTCTGGTATATGAAAAACATGTTTTTCAATGGCAAAAATCAATGAATATTGTAAATGCACAAACAGTAATATCTCCACATTGCACGGTGCAATTCTGAAATTTTTAGCTTTTTCCTGTTAATCCTAGCATGATAAAGAAGATTCAAAGAGAGTGAGATGCCAGCTCCTTTCATTCAGTCAGTAGCTTCAAACATTTCTGGTATATGAAAAACATGTTTTTCAATGGCAAAAATCAATGAATATTGTAAATGCACAAACAGTAATATCTCCACATTGCAAGGTGCAATTCTGAAATTTTTTGCTTTTTCCTGCTAATCCTAGCATGATAAAGAAGATTCAAAGAGAGTGAGATGCCAGCTCCTTTCATTCAGTCAGTAGCTTCAAACATTTCTGGTATATGAAAAACATGTTTTTCAATGGCAAAAATCAATGAATATTGTAAATGCACAAACAGTAATATCTCCACATTGCACGGTGCAATTCTGAAATTTTTAGCTTTTTCCTGTTAATCCTAGCATGATAAAGAAGATTCAAAGAGAGTGAGATGCCAGCTCCTTTCATTCAGTCAGTAGCTTCAAACATTTCTGGTATATGAAAAACATGTTTTTCAATGGCAAAAATCAATGAATATTGTAAATGCACAAACAGTAATATCTCCACATTGCAAGGTGCAATTCTGAAATTTTTTGCTTTTTCCTGTTAATCCTAGCATGATAAAGAAGATTCAAAGAGAGTGAGATGCCAGCTCCTTTCATTCAGTCAGTAGCTTCAAACATTTCTGGTATATGAAAAACATGTTTTTCAATGGCAAAAATCAATGAATATTGTAAATGCACAAACAGTAATATCTCCACATTGCACGGTGCAATTCTGAAATTTTTAGCTTTTTCCTGTTAATCCTAGCATGATAAAGAAGATTCAAAGAGAGTGAGATGCCAGCTCCTTTCATTCAGTCAGTAGCTTCAAACATTTCTGGTATATGAAAAACATGTTTTTCAATGGCAAAAATCAATGAATATTGTAAATGCACAAACAGTAATATCTCCACATTGCAAGGTGCAATTCTGAAATTTTTTGCTTTTTCCTGCTAATCCTAGCATGATAAAGAAGATTCAAAGAGAGTGAGATGCCAGCTCCTTTCATTCAGTCAGTAGCTTCAAACATTTCTGGTATATGAAAAACATGTTTTTCAATGGCAAAAATCAAAGAATATTGTAAATGCACAAACAGTAATATCTCCACATTGCACAGTGCAATTCTGAAATTTGTAGCTTTTTCCTGTTAATCCTAGCATGATAAAGAAGATTCAAAGAGAGTGAGATGCCAGCTCCTTTCATTCAGTCAGTAGCTTCAAACATTTCTGGTATATGAAAAACATGTTTTTCAATGGCAAAAATCAATGAATATTGTAAATGCACAAACAGTAATATCTCCACATTGCAAGGTGCAATTCTGAAATTTTTTGCTTTTTCCTGTTAATCCTAGCATGATAAAGAAGATTCAAAGAGAGTGAGATGCCAGCTCCTTTCATTCAGTCAGTAGCTTCAAACATTTCTGGTATATGAAAAACATGTTTTTCAATGGCAAAAATCAATGAATATTGTAAATGCACAAACAGTAATATCTCCACATTGCAAGGTGCAATTCTGAAATTTTTTGCTTTTTCCTACTAATCCTAGCATGATAAAGAAGATTCAAAGAGAGTGAGATGCCAGCTCCTTTCATTCAGTCAGTAGCTTCAAACATTTCTGGTATATGAAAAACATGTTTTTCAATGGCAAAAATCAATGAATATTGTAAATGCACAAACAGTAATATCTCCACATTGCAAGGTGCAATTCTGAAATTTTTTGCTTTTTCCTGCTAATCCTAGCATGATAAAGAAGATTCAAAGAGAGTGAGATGCCAGCTCCTTTCATTCAGTCAGTAGCTTCAAACATTTCTGGTATATGAAAAATGTTTTTCAATGGCAAAAATCAATGAATATTGTAAATGCACAAACAGTAATATCTCCACATTGCACGGTGCAATTCTGAAATTTTTAGCTTTTTCCTGTTAATCCTAGCATGATAAAGAAGATTCAAAGAGAGTGAGATGCCAGCTCCTTTCATTCAGTCAGTAGCTTCAAACATTTCTGGTATATGAAAAACGTTTTTCAATGGCAAAAATCAATGAATATTGTAAATGCACAAACAGTAATATCTCCACATTGCACGGTGCAATTCTGAAATTTTTAGCTTTTTCCTGTTAATCCTAGCATGATAAAGAAGATTCAAAGAGAGTGAGATGCCAGCTCCTTTCATTCAGTCAGTAGCTTCAAACATTTCTGGTATATGAAAAACATGTTTTTCAATGGCAAAAATCAATGAATATTGTAAATGCACAAACAGTAATATCTCCACATTGCAAGGTGCAATTCTGAAATTTTTTGCTTTTTCCTGTTATTCCTAGCATGATAAAGAAGATTCAAAGAGAGTGAGATGCCAGCTCCTTTCATTCAGTCAGTAGCTTCAAACATTTCTGGTATATGAAAAACATGTTTTTCAATGGCAAAAATCAATGAATATTGTAAATGCACAAACAGTAATATCTCCACATTGCAAGGTGCAATTCTGAAATTTTTTGCTTTTTCCTGCTAATCCTAGCATGATAAAGAAGATTCAAAGAGAGTGAGATGCCAGCTCCTTTCATTCAGTCAGTAGCTTCAAACATTTCTGGTATATGAAAAACGTTTTGCAATGGCAAAAATCAATGAATATTGTAAATGCACAAACAGTAATATCTCCACATTGCACGGTGCAATTCTGAAATTTTTAGCTTTTTCCTGTTAATCCTAGCATGATAAAGAAGATTCAAAGAGAGTGAGATGCCAGCTCCTTTCATTCAGTCAGTAGCTTCAAACATTTCTGGTATATGAAAAACATGTTTTTCAATGGCAAAAATCAATGAATATTGTAAATGCACAAACAATATCTCCACATTGCAAGGTGCAATTCTGAAATTTTTTGCTTTTTCCTGCTAATCCTAGCATGATAAAGAAGATTCAAAGAGAGTGAGATGCCAGCTCCTTTCATTCAGTCAGTAGCTTCAAACATTTCTGGTATATGAAAAACGTTTTTCAATGGCAAAAATCAATGAATATTGTAAATGCACAAACAGTAATATCTCCACATTGCAAGGTGCAATTCTGAAATTTTTTGCTTTTTCCTGTTAATCCTAGCATGATAAAGAAGATTCAAAGAGAGTGAGATGCCAGCTCCTTTCATTCAGTCAGTAGCTTCAAACATTTCTGGTATATGAAAAACATGTTTTTCAATGGCAAAAATCAATGAATATTGTAAATGCACAAACAGTAATATCTCCGCATTGCAAGGTGCAATTCTAAAATTTTTTGCTTTTTCCTGCTAATCCTAGCATGATAAAGAAGATTCAAAGAGAGTGAGATGCCAGCTCCTTTCATTCAGTCAGTAGCTTCAAACATTTCTGGTATATGAAAAACATGTTTTTCAATGGCAAAAATCAATGAATATTGTAAATGCACAAACAGTAATATCTCCACATTGCACGGTGCAATTCTGAAATTTTTAGCTTTTTCCTGTTAATCCTAGCATGATAAAGAAGATTCAGAGTGAGATGCCAGCTCCTTTCATTCAGTCAGTAGCTTCAAACATTTCTGGTATATGAAAAACATGTTTTT
This sequence comes from Phyllobates terribilis, assembly GCF_046119375.1. Taxonomy (NCBI): domain Eukaryota; kingdom Metazoa; phylum Chordata; class Amphibia; order Anura; family Dendrobatidae; genus Phyllobates; species Phyllobates terribilis. The sequence goes on from NW_027365346.1 coordinate 75,411, forward strand.
CAATGGCAAAAATCAATGAATATTGTAAATGCACAAACAGTAATATCTCCACATTGCACGGTGCAATTCTGAAATTTTTAGCTTTTTCCTGTTAATCCTAGCATGATAAAGAAGATTCAAAGAGAGTGAGATGCCAGCTCCTTTCATTCAGTCAGTAGCTTCAAACATTTCTGGTATATGAAAAACGTTTTTCAATGGCAAAAATCAATGAATATTGTAAATGCACAAACAGTAATATCTCCACATTACAAGGTGCAATTCTGAAATTTTTTGCTTTTTCCTGTTAATCCTAGCATGATAAAGAAGATTCAAAGAGAGTGAGATGCCAGCTCCTTTCATTCAGTCAGTAGCTTCAAACATTTCTGGTATATGAAAAACATGTTTTTCAATGGCAAAAATCAATGAATATTGTAAATGCACAAACAGTAATATCTCCGCATTGCAAGGTGCAATTCTGAAATTTTTTGCTTTTTCCTGCTAATCCTAGCATGATAAAGAAGATTCAAAGAGAGTGAGATGCCAGCTCCTTTCATTCAGTCAGTAGCTTCAAACATTTCTGGTATATGAAAAACATGTTTTTCAATGGCAAAAATCAATGAATATTGTAAATGCACAAACAGTAATATCTCCACATTGCAAGGTGCAATTCTGAAATTTTTTGCTTTTTCCTGTTAATCCTAGCATGATAAAGAAGATTCAAAGAGAGTGAGATGCCAGCTCCTTTCATTCAGTCAGTAGCTTCAAACATTTCTGGTATATGAAAAACATGTTTTTCAATGGCAAAAATCAATGAATATTGTAAATGCACAAACAGTTATATCTCCACATTGCAAGGTGCAATTCTGAAATTTTTTGCTTTTTCCTGCTAATCCTAGCATGATAAAGAAGATTCAAAGAGAGTGAGATGCCAGCTCCTTTCATTCAGTCAGTAGCTTCAAACATTTCTGGTATATGAAAAACATGTTTTTCAATGGCAAAAATCAATGAATATTGTAAATGCACAAACAGTAATATCTCCACATTGCACGGTGCAATTCTGAAATTTTTAGCTTTTTCCTGTTAATCCTAGCATGATAAAGAAGATTCAAAGAGAGTGAGATGCCAGCTCCTTTCATTCAGTCAGTAGCTTCAAACATTTCTGGTATATGAAAAACATGTTTTTCAATGGCAAAAATCAATGAATATTGTAAATGCACAAACAGTAATATCTCCACATTGCAAGGTGCAATTCTGAAATTTTTTGCTTTTTCCTGTTAATCCTAGCATGATAAAGAAGATTCAAAGAGAGTGAGATGCCAGCTCCTTTCATTCAGTCAGTAGCTTCAAACATTTCTGGTATATGAAAAACATGTTTTTCAATGGCAAAAATCAATGAATATTGTAAATGCACAAACAGTAATATCTCCACATTGCACGGTGCAATTCTGAAATTTTTAGCTTTTTCCTGTTAATCCTAGCATGATAAAGAAGATTCAAAGAGAGTGAGATGCCAGCTCCTTTCATTCAGTCAGTAGCTTCAAACATTTCTGGTATATGAAAAACATGTTTTTCAATGGCAAAAATCAATGAATATTGTAAATGCACAAACAGTAATATCTCCACATTGCAAGGTGCAATTCTGAAATTTTTTGCTTTTTCCTGCTAATCCTAGCATGATAAAGAAGATTCAAAGAGAGTGAGATGCCAGCTCCTTTCATTCAGTCAGTAGCTTCAAACATTTCTGGTATATGAAAAACATGTTTTTCAATGGCAAAAATCAAAGAATATTGTAAATGCACAAACAGTAATATCTCCACATTGCACAGTGCAATTCTGAAATTTGTAGCTTTTTCCTGTTAATCCTAGCATGATAAAGAAGATTCAAAGAGAGTGAGATGCCAGCTCCTTTCATTCAGTCAGTAGCTTCAAACATTTCTGGTATATGAAAAACATGTTTTTCAATGGCAAAAATCAATGAATATTGTAAATGCACAAACAGTAATATCTCCACATTGCAAGGTGCAATTCTGAAATTTTTTGCTTTTTCCTACTAATCCTAGCATGATAAAGAAGATTCAAAGAGAGTGAGATGCCAGCTCCTTTCATTCAGTCAGTAGCTTCAAACATTTCTGGTATATGAAAAACATGTTTTTCAATGGCAAAAATCAATGAATATTGTAAATGCACAAACAGTAATATCTCCACATTGCAAGGTGCAATTCTGAAATTTTTTGCTTTTTCCTGCTAATCCTAGCATGATAAAGAAGATTCAAAGAGAGTGAGATGCCAGCTCCTTTCATTCAGTCAGTAGCTTCAAACATTTCTGGTATATGAAAAACATGTTTTTCAATGGCAAAAATCAATGAATATTGTAAATGCACAAACAGTAATATCTCCACATTGCACGGTGCAATTCTGAAATTTTTAGCTTTTTCCTGTTAATCCTAGCATGATAAAGAAGATTCAAAGAGAGTGAGATGCCAGCTCCTTTCATTCAGTCAGTAGCTTCAAACATTTCTGGTATATGAAAAACATGTTTTTCAATGGCAAAAATCAATGAATATTGTAAATGCACAAACAGTAATATCTCCACATTGCACGGTGCAATTCTGAAATTTTTTGCTTTTTCCTGTTAATCCTAGCATGATAAAGAAGATTCAAAGAGAGTGAGATGCCAGCTCCTTTCATTCAGTCAGTAGCTTCAAACATTTCTGGTATATGAAAAACATGTTTTTCAATGGCAAAAATCAATGAATATTGTAAATGCACAAACAGTAATATCTCCACATTGCACGGTGCAATTCTGAAATTTTTAGCTTTTTCCTGTTAATCCTAGCATGATAAAGAAGATTCAAAGAGAGTGAGATGCCAGCTCCTTTCATTCAGTCAGTAGCTTCAAACATTTCTGGTATATGAAAAACATGTTTTTCAATGGCAAAAATCAATGAATATTGTAAATGCACAAACAGTAATATCTCCACATTGCAAGGTGCAATTCTGAAATTTTTTGCTTTTTCCTGTTAATCCTAGCATGATAAAGAAGATTCAAAGAGAGTGAGATGCCAGCTCCTTTCATTCAGTCAGTAGCTTCAAACATTTCTGGTATATGAAAAACATGTTTTTCAATGGCAAAAATCAATGAATATTGTAAATGCACAAACAGTTATATCTCCACATTGCAAGGTGCAATTCTGAAATTTTTTGCTTTTTCCTGCTAATCCTAGCATGATAAAGAAGATTCAAAGAGAGTGAGATGCCAGCTCCTTTCATTCAGTCAGTAGCTTCAAACATTTCTGGTATATGAAAAACATGTTTTTCAATGGCAAAAATCAATGAATATTGTAAATGCACAAACAGTAATATCTCCACATTGCACGGTGCAATTCTGAAATTTTTAGCTTTTTCCTGTTAATCCTAGCATGATAAAGAAGATTCAAAGAGAGTGAGATGCCAGCTCCTTTCATTCAGTCAGTAGCTTCAAACATTTCTGGTATATGAAAAACATGTTTTTCAATGGCAAAAATCAATGAATATTGTAAATGCACAAACAGTAATATCTCCACATTGCAAGGTGCAATTCTGAAATTTTTTGCTTTTTCCTGTTAATCCTAGCATGATAAAGAAGATTCAAAGAGAGTGAGATGCCAGCTCCTTTCATTCAGTCAGTAGCTTCAAACATTTCTGGTATATGAAAAACATGTTTTTCAATGGCAAAAATCAATGAATATTGTAAATGCACAAACAGTAATATCTCCACATTGCACGGTGCAATTCTGAAATTTTTAGCTTTTTCCTGTTAATCCTAGCATGATAAAGAAGATTCAAAGAGAGTGAGATGCCAGCTCCTTTCATTCAGTCAGTAGCTTCAAACATTTCTGGTATATGAAAAACATGTTTTTCAATGGCAAAAATCAATGAATATTGTAAATGCACAAACAGTAATATCTCCACATTGCAAGGTGCAATTCTGAAATTTTTTGCTTTTTCCTGCTAATCCTAGCATGATAAAAAAGATTCAAAGAGAGTGAGATGCCAGCTCCTTTCATTCAGTCAGTAGCTTCAAACATTTCTGGTATATGAAAAACATGTTTTTCAATGGCAAAAATCAAAGAATATTGTAAATGCACAAACAGTAATATCTCCACATTGCACAGTGCAATTCTGAAATTTGTAGCTTTTTCCTGTTAATCCTAGCATGATAAAGAAGATTCAAAGAGAGTGAGATGCCAGCTCCTTTCATTCAGTCAGTAGCTTCAAACATTTCTGGTATATGAAAAACATGTTTTTCAATGGCAAAAATCAATGAATATTGTAAATGCACAAACAGTAATATCTCCACATTGCAAGGTGCAATTCTGAAATTTTTTGCTTTTTCCTGTTAATACTAGCATGATAAAGAAGATTCAAAGAGAGTGAGATGCCAGCTCCTTTCATTCAGTCAGTAGCTTCAAACATTTCTGGTATATGAAAAACATGTTTTTCAATGGCAAAAATCAATGAATATTGTAAATGCACAAACAGTAATATCTCCACATTGCAAGGTGCAATTCTGAAATTTTTTGCTTTTTCCTACTAATCCTAGCATGATAAAGAAGATTCAAAGAGAGTGAGATGCCAGCTCCTTTCATTCAGTCAGTAGCTTCAAACATTTCTGGTATATGAAAAACATGTTTTTCAATGGCAAAAATCAATGAATATTGTAAATGCACAAACAGTAATATCTCCACATTGCAAGGTGCAATTCTGAAATTTTTTGCTTTTTCCTGCTAATCCTAGCATGATAAAGAAGATTCAAAGAGAGTGAGATGCCAGCTCCTTTCATTCAGTCAGTAGCTTCAAACATTTCTGGTATATGAAAAATGATTTTCAATGGCAAAAATCAATGAATATTGTAAATGCACAAACAGTAATATCTCCACATTGCACGGTGCAATTCTGAAATTTTTAGCTTTTTCCTGTTAATCCTAGCATGATAAAGAAGATTCAAAGAGAGTGAGATGCCAGCTCCTTTCATTCAGTCAGTAGCTTCAAACATTTCTGGTATATGAAAAACATGTTTTTCAATGGCAAAAATCAATGAATATTGTAAATGCACAAACAGTAATATCTCCACATTGCACGGTGCAATTCTGAAATTTTTAGCTTTTTCCTGTTAATCCTAGCATGATAAAGAAGATTCAAAGAGAGTGAGATGCCAGCTCCTTTCATTCAGTCAGTAGCTTCAAACATTTCTGGTATATGAAAAACATGTTTTTCAATGGCAAAAATCAATGAATATTGTAAATGCACAAACAGTAATATCTCCACATTGCAAGGTGCAATTCTGAAATTTTTTGCTTTTTCCTGTTATTCCTAGCATGATAAAGAAGATTCAAAGAGAGTGAGATGCCAGCTCCTTTCATTCAGTCAGTAGCTTCAAACATTTCTGGTATATGAAAAACATGTTTTTCAATGGCAAAAATCAATGAATATTGTAAATGCACAAACAGTAATATCTCCACATTGCAAGGTGCAATTCTGAAATTTTTTGCTTTTTCCTGCTAATCCTAGCATGATAAAGAAGATTCAAAGAGAGTGAGATGCCAGCTCCTTTCATTCAGTCAGTAGCTTCAAACATTTCTGGTATATGAAAAACGTTTTTCAATGGCAAAAATCAATGAATATTGTAAATGCACAAACAGTAATATCTCCACATTGCACGGTGCAATTCTGAAATTTTTAGCTTTTTCCTGTTAATCCTAGCATGATAAAGAAGATTCAAAGAGAGTGAGATGCCAGCTCCTTTCATTCAGTCAGTAGCTTCAAACATTTCTGGTATATGAAAAACATGTTTTTCAATGGCAAAAATCAATGAATATTGTAAATGCACAAACAATATCTCCACATTGCAAGGTGCAATTCTGAAATTTTTTGCTTTTTCCTGCTAATCCTAGCATGATAAAGAAGATTCAAAGAGAGTGAGATGCCAGCTCCTTTCATTCAGTCAGTAGCTTCAAACATTTCTGGTATATGAAAAACATGTTTTTCAATGGCAAAAATCAATGAATATTGTAAATGCACAAACAGTAATATCTCCACATTGCACGGTGCAATTCTGAAATTTTTAGCTTTTTCCTGTTAATCCTAGCATGATAAAGAAGATTCAAAGAGAGTGAGATGCCAGCTCCTTTCATTCAGTCAGTAGCTTCAAACATTTCTGGTATATGAAAAACGTTTTTCAATGGCAAAAATCAATGAATATTGTAAATGCACAAACAGTAATATCTCCACATTGCAAGGTGCAATTCTGAAATTTTTTGCTTTTTCCTGTTAATCCTAGCATGATAAAGAAGATTCAAAGAGAGTGAGATGCCAGCTCCTTTCATTCAGTCAGTAGCTTCAAACATTTCTGGTATATGAAAAACATGTTTTTCAATGGCAAAAATCAATGAATATTGTAAATGCACAAACAGTAATATCTCCGCATTGCAAGGTGCAATTCTAAAATTTTTTGCTTTTTCCTGCTAATCCTAGCATGATAAAGAAGATTCAAAGAGAGTGAGATGCCAGCTCCTTTCATTCAGTCAGTAGCTTCAAACATTTCTGGTATATGAAAAACATGTTTTTCAATGGCAAAAATCAATGAATATTGTAAATGCACAAACAGTAATATCTCCACATTGCACGGTGCAATTCTGAAATTTTTAGCTTTTTCCTGTTAATCCTAGCATGATAAAGAAGATTCAAAGAGAGTGAGATGCCAGCTCCTTTCATTCAGTCAGTAGCTTCAAACATTTCTGGTATATGAAAAACGTTTTTCAATGGCAAAAATCAATGAATATTGTAAATGCACAAACAGTAATATCTCCACATTGCAAGGTGCAATTCTGAAATTTTTTGCTTTTTCCTGTTAATCCTAGCATGATAAAGAAGATTCAAAGAGAGTGAGATGCCAGCTCCTTTCATTCAGTCAGTAGCTTCAAACATTTCTGGTATATGAAAAACATGTTTTTCAATGGCAAAAATCAATGAATATTGTAAATGCACAAACAGTAATATCTCCGCATTGCAAGGTGCAATTCTAAAATTTTTTGCTTTTTCCTGCTAATCCTAGCATGATAAAGAAGATTCAAAGAGAGTGAGATGCCAGCTCCTTTCATTCAGTCAGTAGCTTCAAACATTTCTGGTATATGAAAAACATGTTTTTCAATGGCAAAAATCAATGAATATTGTAAATGCACAAACAGTAATATCTCCACATTGCACGGTGCAATTCTGAAATTTTTAGCTTTTTCCTGTTAATCCTAGCATGATAAAGAAGATTCAAAGAGAGTGAGATGCCAGCTCCTTTCATTCAGTCAGTAGCTTCAAACATTTCTGGTATATGAAAAACATGTTTTTCAATGGCAAAAATCAATGAATATTGTAAATGCACAAACAATATCTCCACATTGCAAGGTGCAATTCTGAAATTTTTTGCTTTTTCCTGCTAATCCTAGCATGATAAAGAAGATTCAAAGAGAGTGAGATGCCAGCTCCTTTCATTCAGTCAGTAGCTTCAAACATTTCTGGTATATGAAAAACATGTTTTTCAATGGCAAAAATCAATGAATATTGTAAATGCACAAACAGTAATATCTCCACATTGCACGGTGCAATTCTGAAATTTTTAGCTTTTTCCTGTTAATCCTAGCATGATAAAGAAGATTCAAAGAGAGTGAGATGCCAGCTCCTTTCATTCAGTCAGTAGCTTCAAACATTTCTGGTATATGAAAAACGTTTTTCAATGGCAAAAATCAATGAATATTGTAAATGCACAAACAGTAATATCTCCACATTGCAAGGTGCAATTCTGAAATTTTTTGCTTTTTCCTGTTAATCCTAGCATGATAAAGAAGATTCAAAGAGAGTGAGATGCCAGCTCCTTTCATTCAGTCAGTAGCTTCAAACATTTCTGGTATATGAAAAACATGTTTTTCAATGGCAAAAATCAATGAATATTGTAAATGCACAAACAGTAATATCTCCGCATTGCAAGGTGCAATTCTAAAATTTTTTGCTTTTTCCTGCTAATCCTAGCATGATAAAGAAGATTCAAAGAGAGTGAGATGCCAGCTCCTTTCATTCAGTCAGTAGCTTCAAACATTTCTGGTATATGAAAAACATGTTTTTCAATGGCAAAAATCAATGAATATTGTAAATGCACAAACAGTAATATCTCCACATTGCACGGTGCAATTCTGAAATTTTTAGCTTTTTCCTGTTAATCCTAGCATGATAAAGAAGATTCAGAGTGAGATGCCAGCTCCTTTCATTCAGTCAGTAGCTTCAAACATTTCTGGTATATGAAAAACATGTTTTTCAATGGCAAAAATCAATGAATATTGTAAATGCACAAACAGTAATATCTCCACATTGCACGGTGTAATTCTGAAATTTTTAGCTTTTTCCTGTTAATCCTAGCATGATAAAGAAGATTCAAAGAGAGTGAGATGCCAGCTCCTTTCATTCAGTCAGTAGCTTCAAACATTTCTGGTATATGAAAAACGTTTTTCAATGGCAAAAATCAATGAATATTGTAAATGCACAAACAGTAATATCTCCACATTGCAAGGTGCAATTCTGAAATTTTTTGCTTTTTCCTGTTAATCCTAGCATGATAAAGAAGATTCAAAGAGAGTGAGATGCCAGCTCCTTTCATTCAGTCAGTAGCTTCAAACATTTCTGGTATATGAAAAACATGTTTTTCAATGGCAAAAATCAATGAATATTGTAAATGCACAAACAGTAATATCTCCGCATTGCAAGGTGCAATTCTGAAATTTTTTGCTTTTTCCTGCTAATCCTAGCATGATAAAGAAGATTCAAAGAGAGTGAGATGCCAGCTCCTTTCATTCAGTCAGTAGCTTCAAACATTTCTGGTATATGAAAAACATGTTTTTCAATGGCAAAAATCAATGAATATTGTAAATGCACAAACAGTAATATCTCCACATTGCAAGGTGCAATTCTGAAATTTTTTGCTTTTTCCTGTTAATCCTAGCATGATAAAGAAGATTCAAAGAGAGTGAGATGCCAGCTCCTTTCATTCAGTCAGTAGCTTCAAACATTTCTGGTATATGAAAAACATGTTTTTCAATGGCAAAAATCAATGAATATTGTAAATGCACAAACAGTTATATCTCCACATTGCAAGGTGCAATTCTGAAATTTTTTGCTTTTTCCTGCTAATCCTAGCATGATAAAGAAGATTCAAAGAGAGTGAGATGCCAGCTCCTTTCATTCAGTCAGTAGCTTCAAACATTTCTGGTATATGAAAAACATGTTTTTCAATGGCAAAAATCAATGAATATTGTAAATGCACAAACAGTAATATCTCCACATTGCACGGTGCAATTCTGAAATTTTTAGCTTTTTCCTGTTAATCCTAGCATGATAAAGAAGATTCAAAGAGAGTGAGATGCCAGCTCCTTTCATTCAGTCAGTAGCTTCAAACATTTCTGGTATATGAAAAACATGTTTTTCAATGGCAAAAATCAATGAATATTGTAAATGCACAAACAGTAATATCTCCACATTGCAAGGTGCAATTCTGAAATTTTTTGCTTTTTCCTGTTAATCCTAGCATGATAAAGAAGATTCAAAGAGAGTGAGATGCCAGCTCCTTTCATTCAGTCAGTAGCTTCAAACATTTCTGGTATATGAAAAACATGTTTTTCAATGGCAAAAATCAATGAATATTGTAAATGCACAAACAGTAATATCTCCACATTGCACGGTGCAATTCTGAAATTTTTAGCTTTTTCCTGTTAATCCTAGCATGATAAAGAAGATTCAAAGAGAGTGAGATGCCAGCTCCTTTCATTCAGTCAGTAGCTTCAAACATTTCTGGTATATGAAAAACATGTTTTTCAATGGCAAAAATCAATGAATATTGTAAATGCACAAACAGTAATATCTCCACATTGCAAGGTGCAATTCTGAAATTTTTTGCTTTTTCCTGCTAATCCTAGCATGATAAAGAAGATTCAAAGAGAGTGAGATGCCAGCTCCTTTCATTCAGTCAGTAGCTTCAAACATTTCTGGTATATGAAAAACATGTTTTTCAATGGCAAAAATCAAAGAATATTGTAAATGCACAAACAGTAATATCTCCACATTGCACAGTGCAATTCTGAAATTTGTAGCTTTTTCCTGTTAATCCTAGCATGATAAAGAAGATTCAAAGAGAGTGAGATGCCAGCTCCTTTCATTCAGTCAGTAGCTTCAAACATTTCTGGTATATGAAAAACATGTTTTTCAATGGCAAAAATCAATGAATATTGTAAATGCACAAACAGTAATATCTCCACATTGCAAGGTGCAATTCTGAAATTTTTTGCTTTTTCCTGTTAATCCTAGCATGATAAAGAAGATTCAAAGAGAGTGAGATGCCAGCTCCTTTCATTCAGTCAGTAGCTTCAAACATTTCTGGTATATGAAAAACATGTTTTTCAATGGCAAAAATCAATGAATATTGTAAATGCACAAACAGTAATATCTCCACATTGCAAGGTGCAATTCTGAAATTTTTTGCTTTTTCCTACTAATCCTAGCATGATAAAGAAGATTCAAAGAGAGTGAGATGCCAGCTCCTTTCATTCAGTCAGTAGCTTCAAACATTTCTGGTATATGAAAAACATGTTTTTCAATGGCAAAAATCAATGAATATTGTAAATGCACAAACAATATCTCCACATTGCAAGGTGCAATTCTGAAATTTTTTGCTTTTTCCTGCTAATCCTAGCATGATAAAGAAGATTCAAAGAGAGTGAGATGCCAGCTCCTTTCATTCAGTCAGTAGCTTCAAACATTTCTGGTATATGAAAAACATGTTTTTCAATGGCAAAAATCAATGAATATTGTAAATGCACAAACAGTAATATCTCCACATTGCACGGTGCAATTCTGAAATTTTTAGCTTTTTCCTGTTAATCCTAGCATGATAAAGAAGATTCAAAGAGAGTGAGATGCCAGCTCCTTTCATTCAGTCAGTAGCTTCAAACATTTCTGGTATATGAAAAACATGTTTTTCAATGGCAAAAATCAATGAATATTGTAAATGCACAAACAGTAATATCTCCACATTGCACGGTGCAATTCTGAAATTTTTTGCTTTTTCCTGTTAATCCTAGCATGATAAAGAAGATTCAAAGAGAGTGAGATGCCAGCTCCTTTCATTCAGTCAGTAGCTTCAAACATTTCTGGTATATGAAAAACATGTTTTTCAATGGCAAAAATCAATGAATATTGTAAATGCACAAACAGTAATATCTCCACATTGCACGGTGCAATTCTGAAATTTTTAGCTTTTTCCTGTTAATCCTAGCATGATAAAGAAGATTCAAAGAGAGTGAGATGCCAGCTCCTTTCATTCAGTCAGTAGCTTCAAACATTTCTGGTATATGAAAAACATGTTTTTCAATGGCAAAAATCAATGAATATTGTAAATGCACAAACAGTAATATCTCCACATTGCAAGGTGCAATTCTGAAATTTTTTGCTTTTTCCTGTTAATCCTAGCATGATAAAGAAGATTCAAAGAGAGTGAGATGCCAGCTCCTTTCATTCAGTCAGTAGCTTCAAACATTTCTGGTATATGAAAAACATGTTTTTCAATGGCAAAAATCAATGAATATTGTAAATGCACAAACAGTTATATCTCCACATTGCAAGGTGCAATTCTGAAATTTTTTGCTTTTTCCTGCTAATCCTAGCATGATAAAGAAGATTCAAAGAGAGTGAGATGCCAGCTCCTTTCATTCAGTCAGTAGCTTCAAACATTTCTGGTATATGAAAAACATGTTTTTCAATGGCAAAAATCAATGAATATTGTAAATGCACAAACAGTAATATCTCCACATTGCACGGTGCAATTCTGAAATTTTTAGCTTTTTCCTGTTAATCCTAGCATGATAAAGAAGATTCAAAGAGAGTGAGATGCCAGCTCCTTTCATTCAGTCAGTAGCTTCAAACATTTCTGGTATATGAAAAACATGTTTTTCAATGGCAAAAATCAATGAATATTGTAAATGCACAAACAGTAATATCTCCACATTGCAAGGTGCAATTCTGAAATTTTTTGCTTTTTCCTGTTAATCCTAGCATGATAAAGAAGATTCAAAGAGAGTGAGATGCCAGCTCCTTTCATTCAGTCAGTAGCTTCAAACATTTCTGGTATATGAAAAACATGTTTTTCAATGGCAAAAATCAATGAATATTGTAAATGCACAAACAGTAATATCTCCACATTGCACGGTGCAATTCTGAAATTTTTAGCTTTTTCCTGTTAATCCTAGCATGATAAAGAAGATTCAAAGAGAGTGAGATGCCAGCTCCTTTCATTCAGTCAGTAGCTTCAAACATTTCTGGTATATGAAAAACATGTTTTTCAATGGCAAAAATCAATGAATATTGTAAATGCACAAACAGTAATATCTCCACATTGCAAGGTGCAATTCTGAAATTTTTTGCTTTTTCCTGCTAATCCTAGCATGATAAAGAAGATTCAAAGAGAGTGAGATGCCAGCTCCTTTCATTCAGTCAGTAGCTTCAAACATTTCTGGTATATGAAAAACATGTTTTTCAAAGGCAAAAATCAAAGAATATTGTAAATGCACAAACAGTAATATCTCCACATTGCACAGTGCAATTCTGAAATTTGTAGCTTTTTCCTGTTAATCCTAGCATGATAAAGAAGATTCAAAGAGAGTGAGATGCCAGCTCCTTTCATTCAGTCAGTAGCTTCAAACATTTCTGGTATATGAAAAACATGTTTTTCAATGGCAAAAATCAATGAATATTGTAAATGCACAAACAGTAATATCTCCACATTGCAAGGTGCAATTCTGAAATTTTTTGCTTTTTCCTGTTAATCCTAGCATGATAAAGAAGATTCAAAGAGAGTGAGATGCCAGCTCCTTTCATTCAGTCAGTAGCTTCAAACATTTCTGGTATATGAAAAACATGTTTTTCAATGGCAAAAATCAATGAATATTGTAAATGCACAAACAGTAATATCTCCACATTGCAAGGTGCAATTCTGAAATTTTTTGCTTTTTCCTACTAATCCTAGCATGATAAAGAAGATTCAAAGAGAGTGAGATGCCAGCTCCTTTCATTCAGTCAGTAGCTTCAAACATTTCTGGTATATGAAAAACATGTTTTTCAATGGCAAAAATCAATGAATATTGTAAATGCACAGTAATATCTCCACATTGCAAGGTGCAATTCTGAAATTTTTTGCTTTTTCCTGCTAATCCTAGCATGATAAAGAAGATTCAAAGAGAGTGAGATGCCAGCTCCTTTCATTCAGTCAGTAGCTTCAAACATTTCTGGTATATGAAAAACATGTTTTTCAATGGCAAAAATCAATGAATATTGTAAATGCACAAACAGTAATATCTCCACATTGCACGGTGCAATTCTGAAATTTTTAGCTTTTTCCTGTTAATCCTAGCATGATAAAGAAGATTCAAAGAGAGTGAGATGCCAGCTCCTTTCATTCAGTCAGTAGCTTCAAACATTTCTGGTATATGAAAAACATGTTTTTCAATGGCAAAAATCAATGAATATTGTAAATGCACAAACAGTAATATCTCCACATTGCACGGTGCAATTCTGAAATTTTTAGCTTTTTCCTGTTAATCCTAGCATGATAAAGAAGATTCAAAGAGAGTGAGATGCCAGCTCCTTTCATTCAGTCAGTAGCTTCAAACATTTCTGGTATATGAAAAACATGTTTTTCAATGGCAAAAATCAATGAATATTGTAAATGCACAAACAGTAATATCTCCACATTGCAAGGTGCAATTCTGAAATTTTTTGCTTTTTCCTGTTATTCCTAGCATGATAAAGAAGATTCAAAGAGAGTGAGATGCCAGCTCCTTTCATTCAGTCAGTAGCTTCAAACATTTCTGGTATATGAAAAACATGTTTTTCAATGGCAAAAATCAATGAATATTGTAAATGCACAAACAGTAATATCTCCACATTGCAAGGTGCAATTCTGAAATTTTTTGCTTTTTCCTGCTAATCCTAGCATGATAAAGAAGATTCAAAGAGAGTGAGATGCCAGCTCCTTTCATTCAGTCAGTAGCTTCAAACATTTCTGGTATATGAAAAACGTTTTTCAATGGCAAAAATCAATGAATATTGTAAATGCACAAACAGTAATATCTCCACATTGCACGGTGCAATTCTGAAATTTTTAGCTTTTTCCTGTTAATCCTAGCATGATAAAGAAGATTCAAAGAGAGTGAGATGCCAGCTCCTTTCATTCAGTCAGTAGCTTCAAACATTTCTGGTATATGAAAAACATGTTTTTCAATGGCAAAAATCAATGAATATTGTAAATGCACAAACAATATCTCCACATTGCAAGGTGCAATTCTGAAATTTTTTGCTTTTTCCTGCTAATCCTAGCATGATAAAGAAGATTCAAAGAGAGTGAGATGCCAGCTCCTTTCATTCAGTCAGTAGCTTCAAACATTTCTGGTATATGAAAAACATGTTTTTCAATGGCAAAAATCAATGAATATTGTAAATGCACAAACAGTAATATCTCCACATTGCACGGTGCAATTCTGAAATTTTTAGCTTTTTCCTGTTAATCCTAGCATGATAAAGAAGATTCAAAGAGAGTGAGATGCCAGCTCCTTTCATTCAGTCAGTAGCTTCAAACATTTCTGGTATATGAAAAACGTTTTTCAATGGCAAAAATCAATGAATATTGTAAATGCACAAACAGTAATATCTCCACATTGCAAGGTGCAATTCTGAAATTTTTTGCTTTTTCCTGTTAATCCTAGCATGATAAAGAAGATTCAAAGAGAGTGAGATGCCAGCTCCTTTCATTCAGTCAGTAGCTTCAAACATTTCTGGTATATGAAAAACATGTTTTTCAATGGCAAAAATCAATGAATATTGTAAATGCACAAACAGTAATATCTCCGCATTGCAAGGTGCAATTCTGAAATTTTTTGCTTTTTCCTGCTAATCCTAGCATGATAAAGAAGATTCAAAGAGAGTGAGATGCCAGCTCCTTTCATTCAGTCAGTAGCTTCAAACATTTCTGGTATATGAAAAACATGTTTTTCAATGGCAAAAATCAATGAATATTGTAAATGCACAAACAGTAATATCTCCACATTGCAAGGTGCAATTCTGAAATTTTTTGCTTTTTCCTGTTAATCCTAGCATGATAAAGAAGATTCAAAGAGAGTGAGATGCCAGCTCCTTTCATTCAGTCAGTAGCTTCAAACATTTCTGGTATATGAAAAACATGTTTTTCAATGGCAAAAATCAATGAATATTGTAAATGCACAAACAGTAATATCTCCACATTGCAAGGTGCAATTCTGAAATTTTTTGCTTTTTCCTGCTAATCCTAGCATGATAAAGAAGATTCAAAGAGAGTGAGATGCCAGCTCCTTTCATTCAGTCAGTAGCTTCAAACATTTCTGGTATATGAAAAACGTTTTTCAATGGCAAAAATCAATGAATATTGTAAATGCACAAACAGTAATATCTCCACATTGCACGGTGCAATTCTGAAATTTTTAGCTTTTTCCTGTTAATCCTAGCATGATAAAGAAGATTCAAAGAGAGTGAGATGCCAGCTCCTTTCATTCAGTCAGTAGCTTCAAACATTTCTGGTATATGAAAAACATGTTTTTCAATGGCAAAAATCAATGAATATTGTAAATGCACAAACAGTAATATCTCCACATTGCAAGGTGCAATTCTGAAATTTTTTGCTTTTTCCTGCTAATCCTAGCATGATAAAGAAGATTCAAAGAGAGTGAGATGCCAGCTCCTTTCATTCAGTCAGTAGCTTCAAACATTTCTGGTATATGAAAAACATGTTTTTCAATGGCAAAAATCAATGAATATTGTAAATGCACAAACAGTAATATCTCCACATTGCACGGTGCAATTCTGAAATTTTTAGCTTTTTCCTGTTAATCCTAGCATGATAAAGAAGATTCAAAGAGAGTGAGATGCCAGCTCCTTTCATTCAGTCAGTAGCTTCAAACATTTCTGGTATATGAAAAACATTTTTCAATGGCAAAAATCAATGAATATTGTAAATGCACAAACAGTAATATCTCCACATTGCAAGGTGCAATTCTGAAATTTTTTGCTTTTTCCTGTTAATCCTAGCATGATAAAGAAGATTCAAAGAGAGTGAGATGCCAGCTCCTTTCATTCAGTCAGTAGCTTCAAACATTTCTGGTATATGAA
This sequence comes from Phyllobates terribilis, assembly GCF_046119375.1. Lineage (NCBI taxonomy): Eukaryota > Metazoa > Chordata > Amphibia > Anura > Dendrobatidae > Phyllobates > Phyllobates terribilis. Next base: position 91,653 of record NW_027365346.1, read on the forward strand.
AAACATGTTTTTCAATGGCAAAAATCAATGAATATTGTAAATGCACAAACAGTAATATCTCCGCATTGCAAGGTGCAATTCTAAAATTTTTTGCTTTTTCCTGCTAATCCTAGCATGATAAAGAAGATTCAAAGAGAGTGAGATGCCAGCTCCTTTCATTCAGTCAGTAGCTTCAAACATTTCTGGTATATGAAAAACATGTTTTTCAATGGCAAAAATCAATGAATATTGTAAATGCACAAACAGTAATATCTCCACATTGCACGGTGCAATTCTGAAATTTTTAGCTTTTTCCTGTTAATCCTAGCATGATAAAGAAGATTCAAAGAGAGTGAGATGCCAGCTCCTTTCATTCAGTCAGTAGCTTCAAACATTTCTGGTATATGAAAAACATGTTTTTCAATGGCAAAAATCAATGAATATTGTAAATGCACAAACAGTAATATCTCCACATTGCACGGTGCAATTCTGAAATTTTTAGCTTTTTCCTGTTAATCCTAGCATGATAAAGAAGATTCAAAGAGAGTGAGATGCCAGCTCCTTTCATTCAGTCAGTAGCTTCAAACATTTCTGGTATATGAAAAACGTTTTTCAATGGCAAAAATCAATGAATATTGTAAATGCACAAACAGTAATATCTCCAAATTGCAAGGTGCAATTCTGAAATTTTTTGCTTTTTCCTGTTAATCCTAGCATGATAAAGAAGATTCAAAGAGAGTGAGATGCCAGCTCCTTTCATTCAGTCAGTAGCTTCAAACATTTCTGGTATATGAAAAACATGTTTTTCAATGGCAAAAATCAATGAATATTGTAAATGCACAAACAGTAATATCTCCACATTGCAAGGTGCAATTCTGAAATTTTTTGCTTTTTCCTGTTAATCCTAGCATGATAAAGAAGATTCAAAGAGAGTGAGATGCCAGCTCCTTTCATTCAGTCAGTAGCTTCAATCATTTCTGGTATATGAAAAACATGTTTTTCAATGGCAAAAATCAATGAATATTGTAAATGCACAAACAGTAATATCTCCACATTGCAAGGTGCAATTCTGAAATTTTTTGCTTTTTCCTGCTAATCCTAGCATGATAAAGAAGATTCAAAGAGAGTGAGATGCCAGCTCCTTTCATTCAGTCAGTAGCTTCAAACATTTCTGGTATATGAAAAACGTTTTTCAATGGCAAAAATCAATGAATATTGTAAATGCACAAACAGTAATATCTCCACATTGCACGGTGCAATTCTGAAATTTTTAGCTTTTTCCTGTTAATCCTAGCATGATAAAGAAGATTCAAAGAGAGTGAGATGCCAGCTCCTTTCATTCAGTCAGTAGCTTCAAACATTTCTGGTATATGAAAAACATGTTTTTCAATGGCAAAAATCAATGAATATTGTAAATGCACAAACAGTAATATCTCCACATTGCAAGGTGCAATTCTGAAATTTTTTGCTTTTTCCTGCTAATCCTAGCATGATAAAGAAGATTCAAAGAGAGTGAGATGCCAGCTCCTTTCATTCAGTCAGTAGCTTCAAACATTTCTGGTATATGAAAAACATGTTTTTCAATGGCAAAAATCAATGAATATTGTAAATGCACAAACAGTAATATCTCCACATTGCACGGTGCAATTCTGAAATTTTTAGCTTTTTCCTGTTAATCCTAGCATGATAAAGAAGATTCAAAGAGAGTGAGATGCCAGCTCCTTTCATTCAGTCAGTAGCTTCAAACATTTCTGGTATATGAAAAACATTTTTCAATGGCAAAAATCAATGAATATTGTAAATGCACAAACAGTAATATCTCCACATTGCAAGGTGCAATTCTGAAATTTTTTGCTTTTTCCTGTTAATCCTAGCATGATAAAGAAGATTCAAAGAGAGTGAGATGCCAGCTCCTTTCATTCAGTCAGTAGCTTCAAACATTTCTGGTATATGAAAAACATGTTTTTCAATGGCAAAAATCAATGAATATTGTAAATGCACAAACAGTAATATCTCCGCATTGCAAGGTGCAATTCTAAAATTTTTTGCTTTTTCCTGCTAATCCTAGCATGATAAAGAAGATTCAAAGAGAGTGAGATGCCAGCTCCTTTCATTCAGTCAGTAGCTTCAAACATTTCTGGTATATGAAAAACATGTTTTTCAATGGCAAAAATCAATGAATATTGTAAATGCACAAACAGTAATATCTCCACATTGCACGGTGCAATTCTGAAATTTTTAGCTTTTTCCTGTTAATCCTAGCATGATAAAGAAGATTCAAAGAGAGTGAGATGCCAGCTCCTTTCATTCAGTCAGTAGCTTCAAACATTTCTGGTATATGAAAAACATGTTTTTCAATGGCAAAAATCAATGAATATTGTAAATGCACAAACAGTAATATCTCCACATTGCACGGTGCAATTCTGAAATTTTTAGCTTTTTCCTGTTAATCCTAGCATGATAAAGAAGATTCAAAGAGAGTGAGATGCCAGCTCCTTTCATTCAGTCAGTAGCTTCAAACATTTCTGGTATATGAAAAACGTTTTTCAATGGCAAAAATCAATGAATATTGTAAATGCACAAACAGTAATATCTCCACATTGCAAGGTGCAATTCTGAAATTTTTTGCTTTTTCCTGTTAATCCTAGCATGATAAAGAAGATTCAAAGAGAGTGAGATGCCAGCTCCTTTCATTCAGTCAGTAGCTTCAAACATTTCTGGTATATGAAAAACATGTTTTTCAATGGCAAAAATCAATGAATATTGTAAATGCACAAACAGTAATATCTCCGCATTGCAAGGTGCAATTCTGAAATTTTTTGCTTTTTCCTGCTAATCCTAGCATGATAAAGAAGATTCAAAGAGAGTGAGATGCCAGCTCCTTTCATTCAGTCAGTAGCTTCAAACATTTCTGGTATATGAAAAACATGTTTTTCAATGGCAAAAATCAATGAATATTGTAAATGCACAAACAGTAATATCGCCACATTGCAAGGTGCAATTCTGAAATTTTTTGCTTTTTCCTGTTAATCCTAGCATGATAAAGAAGATTCAAAGAGAGTGAGATGCCAGCTCCTTTCATTCAGTCAGTAGCTTCAAACATTTCTGGTATATGAAAAACATGTTTTTCAATGGCAAAAATCAATGAATATTGTAAATGCACAAACAGTTATATCTCCACATTGCAAGGTGCAATTCTGAAATTTTTTGCTTTTTCCTGCTAATCCTAGCATGATAAAGAAGATTCAAAGAGAGTGAGATGCCAGCTCCTTTCATTCAGTCAGTAGCTTCAAACATTTCTGGTATATGAAAAACATGTTTTTCAATGGCAAAAATCAATGAATATTGTAAATGCACAAACAGTAATATCTCCACATTGCACGGTGCAATTCTGAAATTTTTAGCTTTTTCCTGTTAATCCTAGCATGATAAAGAAGATTCAAAGAGAGTGAGATGCCAGCTCCTTTCATTCAGTCAGTAGCTTCAAACATTTCTGGTATATGAAAAACATTTTTCAATGGCAAAAATCAATGAATATTGTAAATGCACAAACAGTAATATCTCCACATTGCAAGGTGCAATTCTGAAATTTTTTGCTTTTTCCTGTTAATCCTAGCATGATAAAGAAGATTCAAAGAGAGTGAGATGCCAGCTCCTTTCATTCAGTCAGTAGCTTCAAACATTTCTGGTATATGAAAAACATGTTTTTCAATGGCAAAAATCAATGAATATTGTAAATGCACAAACAGTAATATCTCCGCATTGCAAGGTGCAATTCTAAAATTTTTTGCTTTTTCCTGCTAATCCTAGCATGATAAAGAAGATTCAAAGAGAGTGAGATGCCAGCTCCTTTCATTCAGTCAGTAGCTTCAAACATTTCTGGTATATGAAAAACATGTTTTTCAATGGCAAAAATCAATGAATATTGTAAATGCACAAACAGTAATATCTCCACATTGCACGGTGCAATTCTGAAATTTTTAGCTTTTTCCTGTTAATCCTAGCATGATAAAGAAGATTCAAAGAGAGTGAGATGCCAGCTCCTTTCATTCAGTCAGTAGCTTCAAACATTTCTGGTATATGAAAAACATGTTTTTCAATGGCAAAAATCAATGAATATTGTAAATGCACAAACAGTAATATCTCCACATTGCACGGTGCAATTCTGAAATTTTTAGCTTTTTCCTGTTAATCCTAGCATGATAAAGAAGATTCAAAGAGAGTGAGATGCCAGCTCCTTTCATTCAGTCAGTAGCTTCAAACATTTCTGGTATATGAAAAACGTTTTTCAATGGCAAAAATCAATGAATATTGTAAATGCACAAACAGTAATATCTCCACATTGCAAGGTGCAATTCTGAAATTTTTTGCTTTTTCCTGTTAATCCTAGCATGATAAAGAAGATTCAAAGAGAGTGAGATGCCAGCTCCTTTCATTCAGTCAGTAGCTTCAAACATTTCTGGTATATGAAAAACATGTTTTTCAATGGCAAAAATCAATGAATATTGTAAATGCACAAACAGTAATATCTCCGCATTGCAAGGTGCAATTCTGAAATTTTTTGCTTTTTCCTGCTAATCCTAGCATGATAAAGAAGATTCAAAGAGAGTGAGATGCCAGCTCCTTTCATTCAGTCAGTAGCTTCAAACATTTCTGGTATATGAAAAACATGTTTTTCAATGGCAAAAATCAATGAATATTGTAAATGCACAAACAGTAATATCTCCACATTGCAAGGTGCAATTCTGAAATTTTTTGCTTTTTCCTGTTAATCCTAGCATGATAAAGAAGATTCAAAGAGAGTGAGATGCCAGCTCCTTTCATTCAGTCAGTAGCTTCAAACATTTCTGGTATATGAAAAACATGTTTTTCAATGGCAAAAATCAATGAATATTGTAAATGCACAAACAGTTATATCTCCACATTGCAAGGTGCAATTCTGAAATTTTTTGCTTTTTCCTGCTAATCCTAGCATGATAAAGAAGATTCAAAGAGAGTGAGATGCCAGCTCCTTTCATTCAGTCAGTAGCTTCAAACATTTCTGGTATATGAAAAACATGTTTTTCAATGGCAAAAATCAATGAATATTGTAAATGCACAAACAGTAATATCTCCACATTGCACGGTGCAATTCTGAAATTTTTAGCTTTTTCCTGTTAATCCTAGCATGATAAAGAAGATTCAAAGAGAGTGAGATGCCAGCTCCTTTCATTCAGTCAGTAGCTTCAAACATTTCTGGTATATGAAAAACATGTTTTTCAATGGCAAAAATCAATGAATATTGTAAATGCACAAACAGTAATATCTCCACATTGCAAGGTGCAATTCTGAAATTTTTTGCTTTTTCCTGTTAATCCTAGCATGATAAAGAAGATTCAAAGAGAGTGAGATGCCAGCTCCTTTCATTCAGTCAGTAGCTTCAAACATTTCTGGTATATGAAAAACATGTTTTTCAATGGCAAAAATCAATGAATATTGTAAATGCACAAACAGTAATATCTCCACATTGCACGGTGCAATTCTGAAATTTTTAGCTTTTTCCTGTTAATCCTAGCATGATAAAGAAGATTAAAAGAGAGTGAGATGCCAGCTCCTTTCATTCAGTCAGTAGCTTCAAACATTTCTGGTATATGAAAAACATGTTTTTCAATGGCAAAAATCAATGAATATTGTAAATGCACAAACAGTAATATCTCCACATTGCAAGGTGCAATTCTGAAATTTTTTGCTTTTTCCTGCTAATCCTAGCATGATAAAGAAGATTCAAAGAGAGTGAGATGCCAGCTCCTTTCATTCAGTCAGTAGCTTCAAACATTTCTGGTATATGAAAAACATGTTTTTCAATGGCAAAAATCAAAGAATATTGTAAATGCACAAACAGTAATATCTCCACATTGCACAGTGCAATTCTGAAATTTGTAGCTTTTTCCTGTTAATCCTAGCATGATAAAGAAGATTCAAAGAGAGTGAGATGCCAGCTCCTTTCATTCAGTCAGTAGCTTCAAACATTTCTGGTATATGAAAAACATGTTTTTCAATGGCAAAAATCAATGAATATTGTAAATGCACAAACAGTAATATCTCCACATTGCAAGGTGCAATTCTGAAATTTTTTGCTTTTTCCTGTTAATCCTAGCATGATAAAGAAGATTCAAAGAGAGTGAGATGCCAGCTCCTTTCATTCAGTCAGTAGCTTCAAACATTTCTGGTATATGAAAAACATGTTTTTCAATGGCAAAAATCAATGAATATTGTAAATGCACAAACAGTAATATCTCCACATTGCAAGGTGCAATTCTGAAATTTTTTGCTTTTTCCTACTAATCCTAGCATGATAAAGAAGATTCAAAGAGAGTGAGATGCCAGCTCCTTTCATTCAGTCAGTAGCTTCAAACATTTCTGGTATATGAAAAACATGTTTTTCAATGGCAAAAATCAATGAATATTGTAAATGCACAAACAGTAATATCTCCACATTGCAAGGTGCAATTCTGAAATTTTTAGCTTTTTCCTGCTAATCCTAGCATGATAAAGAAGATTCAAAGAGAGTGAGATGCCAGCTCCTTTCATTCAGTCAGTAGCTTCAAACATTTCTGGTATATGAAAAATGTTTTTCAATGGCAAAAATCAATGAATATTGTAAATGCACAAACAGTAATATCTCCACATTGCACGGTGCAATTCTGAAATTTTTAGCTTTTTCCTGTTAATCCTAGCATGATAAAGAAGATTCAAAGAGAGTGAGATGCCAGCTCCTTTCATTCAGTCAGTAGCTTCAAACATTTCTGGTATATGAAAAACATGTTTTTCAATGGCAAAAATCAATGAATATTGTAAATGCACAAACAGTAATATCTCCACATTGCACGGTGCAATTCTGAAATTTTTAGCTTTTTCCTGTTAATCCTAGCATGATAAAGAAGATTCAAAGAGAGTGAGATGCCAGCTGCTTTCATTCAGTCAGTAGCTTCAAACATTTCTGGTATATGAAAAACATGTTTTTCAATGGCAAAAATCAATGAATATTGTAAATGCACAAACAGTAATATCTCCACATTGCAAGGTGCAATTCTGAAATTTTTTGCTTTTTCCTGTTAATCCTAGCATGATAAAGAAGATTCAAAGAGAGTGAGATGCCAGCTCCTTTCATTCAGTCAGTAGCTTCAAACATTTCTGGTATATGAAAAACATGTTTTTCAATGGCAAAAATCAATGAATATTGTAAATGCACAAACAGTTATATCTCCACATTGCAAGGTGCAATTCTGAAATTTTTTGCTTTTTCCTGCTAATCCTAGCATGATAAAGAAGATTCAAAGAGAGTGAGATGCCAGCTCCTTTCATTCAGTCAGTAGCTTCAAACATTTCTGGTATATGAAAAACATTTTTCAATGGCAAAAATCAATGAATATTGTAAATGCACAAACAGTAATATCTCCACATTGCAAGGTGCAATTCTGAAATTTTTTGCTTTTTCCTGTTAATCCTAGCATGATAAAGAAGATTCAAAGAGAGTGAGATGCCAGCTCCTTTCATTCAGTCAGTAGCTTCAAACATTTCTGGTATATGAAAAACATGTTTTTCAATGGCAAAAATCAATGAATATTGTAAATGCACAAACAGTAATATCTCCGCATTGCAAGGTGCAATTCTAAAATTTTTTGCTTTTTCCTGCTAATCCTAGCATGATAAAGAAGATTCAAAGAGAGTGAGATGCCAGCTCCTTTCATTCAGTCAGTAGCTTCAAACATTTCTGGTATATGAAAAACATGTTTTTCAATGGCAAAAATCAATGAATATTGTAAATGCACAAACAGTAATATCTCCACATTGCACGGTGCAATTCTGAAATTTTTAGCTTTTTCCTGTTAATCCTAGCATGATAAAGAAGATTCAAAGAGAGTGAGATGCCAGCTCCTTTCATTCAGTCAGTAGCTTCAAACATTTCTGGTATATGAAAAACATGTTTTTCAATGGCAAAAATCAATGAATATTGTAAATGCACAAACAGTAATGTCTCCACATTGCACGGTGCAATTCTGAAATTTTTAGCTTTTTCCTGTTAATCCTAGCATGATAAAGAAGATTCAAAGAGAGTGAGATGCCAGCTCCTTTCATTCAGTCAGTAGCTTCAAACATTTCTGGTATATGAAAAACGTTTTTCAATGGCAAAAATCAATGAATATTGTAAATGCACAAACAGTAATATCTCCACATTGCAAGGTGCAATTCTGAAATTTTTTGCTTTTTCCTGTTAATCCTAGCATGATAAAGAAGATTCAAAGAGAGTGAGATGCCAGCTCCTTTCATTCAGTCAGTAGCTTCAAACACTTCTGGTATATGAAAAACATGTTTTTCAATGGCAAAAATCAATGAATATTGTAAATGCACAAACAGTAATATCTCCGCATTGCAAGGTGCAATTCTGAAATTTTTTGCTTTTTCCTGCTAATCCTAGCATGATAAAGAAGATTCAAAGAGAGTGAGATGCCAGCTCCTTTCATTCAGTCAGTAGCTTCAAACATTTCTGGTATATGAAAAACATGTTTTTCAATGGCAAAAATCAATGAATATTGTAAATGCACAAACAGTAATATCTCCACATTGCAAGGTGCAATTCTGAAATTTTTTGCTTTTTCCTGTTAATCCTAGCATGATAAAGAAGATTCAAAGAGAGTGAGATGCCAGCTCCTTTCATTCAGTCAGTAGCTTCAAACATTTCTGGTATATGAAAAACATGTTTTTCAATGGCAAAAATCAATGAATATTGTAAATGCACAAACAGTTATATCTCCACATTGCAAGGTGCAATTCTGAAATTTTTTGCTTTTTCCTGCTAATCCTAGCATGATAAAGAAGATTCAAAGAGAGTGAGATGCCAGCTCCTTTCATTCAGTCAGTAGCTTCAAACATTTCTGGTATATGAAAAACATGTTTTTCAATGGCAAAAATCAATGAATATTGTAAATGCACAAACAGTAATATCTCCACATTGCACGGTGCAATTCTGAAATTTTTAGCTTTTTCCTGTTAATCCTAGCATGATAAAGAAGATTCAAAGAGAGTGAGATGCCAGCTCCTTTCATTCAGTCAGTAGCTTCAAACATTTCTGGTATATGAAAAACATGTTTTTCAATGGCAAAAATCAATGAATATTGTAAATGCACAAACAGTAATATCTCCACATTGCAAGGTGCAATTCTGAAATTTTTTGCTTTTTCCTGTTAATCCTAGCATGATAAAGAAGATTCAAAGAGAGTGAGATGCCAGCTCCTTTCATTCAGTCAGTAGCTTCAAACATTTCTGGTATATGAAAAACATGTTTTTCAATGGCAAAAATCAATGAATATTGTAAATGCACAAACAGTAATATCTCCACATTGCACGGTGCAATTCTGAAATTTTTAGCTTTTTCCTGTTAATCCTAGCATGATAAAGAAGATTCAAAGAGAGTGAGATGCCAGCTCCTTTCATTCAGTCAGTAGCTTCAAACATTTCTGGTATATGAAAAACATTTTTCAATGGCAAAAATCAATGAATATTGTAAATGCACAAACAGTAATATCTCCACATTGCAAGGTGCAATTCTGAAATTTTTTGCTTTTTCCTGTTAATCCTAGCATGATAAAGAAGATTCAAAGAGAGTGAGATGCCAGCTCCTTTCATTCAGTCAGTAGCTTCAAACATTTCTGGTATATGAAAAACATGTTTTTCAATGGCAAAAATCAATGAATATTGTAAATGCACAAACAGTCATATCTCCGCATTGCAAGGTGCAATTCTAAAATTTTTTGCTTTTTCCTGCTAATCCTAGCATGATAAAGAAGATTCAAAGAGAGTGAGATGCCAGCTCCTTTCATTCAGTCAGTAGCTTCAAACATTTCTGGTATATGAAAAACATGTTTTTCAATGGCAAAAATCAATGAATATGTAAATGCACAAACAGTAATATCTCCACATTGCACGGTGCAATTCTGAAATTTTTAGCTTTTTCCTGTTAATCCTAGCATGATAAAGAAGATTCAAAGAGAGTGAGATGCCAGCTCCTTTCATTCAGTCAGTAGCTTCAAACAATTTCTGGTATATGAAAAACATGTTTTTCAATGGCAAAAATCAATGAATATTGTAAATGCACAAACAGTAATATCTCCACATTGCACGGTGCAATTCTGAAATTTTTAGCTTTTTCCTGTTAATCCTAGCATGATAAAGAAGATTCAAAGAGAGTGAGATGCCAGCTCCTTTCATTCAGTCAGTAGCTTCAAACATTTCTGGTATATGAAAAACGTTTTTCAATGGCAAAAATCAATGAATATTGTAAATGCACAAACAGTAATATCTCCACATTGCAAGGTGCAATTCTGAAATTTTTTGCTTTTTCCTGTTAATCCTAGCATGATAAAGAAGATTCAAAGAGAGTGAGATGCCAGCTCCTTTCATTCAGTCAGTAGCTTCAAACATTTCTGGTATATGAAAAACATGTTTTTCAATGGCAAAAATCAATGAATATTGTAAATGCACAAACAGTAATATCTCCGCATTGCAAGGTGCAATTCTGAAATTTTTTGCTTTTTCCTGCTAATCCTAGCATGATAAAGAAGATTCAAAGAGAGTGAGATGCCAGCTCCTTTCATTCAGTCAGTAGCTTCAAACATTTCTGGTATATGAAAAACATGTTTTTCAATGGCAAAAATCAATGAATATTGTAAATGCACAAACAGTAATATCGCCACATTGCAAGGTGCAATTCTGAAATTTTTTGCTTTTTCCTGTTAATCCTAGCATGATAAAGAAGATTCAAAGAGAGTGAGATGCCAGCTCCTTTCATTCAGTCAGTAGCTTCAAACATTTCTGGTATATGAAAAACATGTTTTTCAATGGCAAAAATCAATGAATATTGTAAATGCACAAACAGTTATATCTCCACATTGCAAGGTGCAATTCTGAAATTTTTTGCTTTTTCCTGCTAATCCTAGCATGATAAAGAAGATTCAAAGAGAGTGAGATGCCAGCTCCTTTCATTCAGTCAGTAGCTTCAAACATTTCTGGTATATGAAAAACATGTTTTTCAATGGCAAAAATCAATGAATATTGTAAATGCACAAACAGTAATATCTCCACATTGCACGGTGCAATTCTGAAATTTTTAGCTTTTTCCTGTTAATCCTAGCATGATAAAGAAGATTCAAAGAGAGTGAGATGCCAGCTCCTTTCATTCAGTCAGTAGCTTCAAACATTTCTGGTATATGAAAAACATTTTTCAATGGCAAAAATCAATGAATATTGTAAATGCACAAACAGTAATATCTCCACATTGCAAGGTGCAATTCTGAAATTTTTTGCTTTTTCCTGTTAATCCTAGCATGATAAAGAAGATTCAAAGAGAGTGAGATGCCAGCTCCTTTCATTCAGTCAGTAGCTTCAAACATTTCTGGTATATGAAAAACATGTTTTTCAATGGCAAAAATCAATGAATATTGTAAATGCACAAACAGTAATATCTCCGCATTGCAAGGTGCAATTCTAAAATTTTTTGCTTTTTCCTGCTAATCCTAGCATGATAAAGAAGATTCAAAGAGAGTGAGATGCCAGCTCCTTTCATTCAGTCAGTAGCTTCAAACATTTCTGGTATATGAAAAACATGTTTTTCAATGGCAAAAATCAATGAATATTGTAAATGCACAAACAGTAATATCTCCACATTGCACGGTGCAATTCTGAAATTTTTAGCTTTTTCCTGTTAATCCTAGCATGATAAAGAAGATTCAAAGAGAGTGAGATGCCAGCTCCTTTCATTCAGTCAGTAGCTTCAAACATTTCTGGTATATGAAAAACATGTTTTTCAATGGCAAAAATCAATGAATATTGTAAATGCACAAACAGTAATATCTCCACATTGCACGGTGCAATTCTGAAATTTTTAGCTTTTTCCTGTTAATCCTAGCATGATAAAGAAGATTCAAAGAGAGTGAGATGCCAGCTCCTTTCATTCAGTCAGTAGCTTCAAACATTTCTGGTATATGAAAAACGTTTTTCAATGGCAAAAATCAATGAATATTGTAAATGCACAAACAGTAATATCTCCACATTGCAAGGTGCAATTCTGAAATTTTTTGCTTTTTCCTGTTAATCCTAGCATGATAAAGAAGATTCAAAGAGAGTGAGATGCCAGCTCCTTTCATTCAGTCAGTAGCTTCAAACATTTCTGGTATATGAAAAACATGTTTTTCAATGGCAAAAATCAATGAATATTGTAAATGCACAAACAGTAATATCTCCGCATTGCAAGGTGCAATTCTGAAATTTTTTGCTTTTTCCTGCTAATCCTAGCATGATAAAGAAGATTCAAAGAGAGTGAGATGCCAGCTCCTTTCATTCAGTCAGTAGCTTCAAACATTTCTGGTATATGAAAAACATGTTTTTCAATGGCAAAAATCAATGAATATTGTAAATGCACAAACAGTAATATCTCCACATTGCAAGGTGCAATTCTGAAATTTTTTGCTTTTTCCTGTTAATCCTAGCATGATAAAGAAGATTCAAAGAGAGTGAGATGCCAGCTCCTTTCATTCAGTCAGTAGCTTCAAACATTTCTGGTATATGAAAAACATGTTTTTCAATGGCAAAAATCAATGAATATTGTAAATGCACAAACAGTTATATCTCCACATTGCAAGGTGCAATTCTGAAATTTTTTGCTTTTTCCTGCTAATCCTAGCATGATAAAGAAGATTCAAAGAGAGTGAGATGCCAGCTCCTTTCATTCAGTCAGTAGCTTCAAACATTTCTGGTATATGAAAAACATGTTTTTCAATGGCAAAAATCAATGAATATTGTAAATGCACAAACAGTAATATCTCCACATTGCACGGTGCAATTCTGAAATTTTTAGCTTTTTCCTGTTAATCCTAGCATGATAAAGAAGATTCAAAGAGAGTGAGATGCCAGCTCCTTTCATTCAGTCAGTAGCTTCAAACATTTCTGGTATATGAAAAACATGTTTTTCAATGGCAAAAATCAATGAATATTGTAAATGCACAAACAGTAATATCTCCACATTGCAAGGTGCAATTCTGAAATTTTTTGCTTTTTCCTGTTAATCCTAGCATGATAAAGAAGATTCAAAGAGAGTGAGATGCCAGCTCCTTTCATTCAGTCAGTAGCTTCAAACATTTCTGGTATATGAAAAACATGTTTTTCAATGGCAAAAATCAATGAATATTGTAAATGCACAAACAGTAATATCTCCACATTGCACGGTGCAATTCTGAAATTTTTAGCTTTTTCCTGTTAATCCTAGCATGATAAAGAAGATTAAAAGAGAGTGAGATGCCAGCTCCTTTCATTCAGTCAGTAGCTTCAAACATTTCTGGTATATGAAAAACATGTTTTTCAATGGCAAAAATCAATGAATATTGTAAATGCACAAACAGTAATATCTCCACATTGCAAGGTGCAATTCTGAAATTTTTTGCTTTTTCCTGCTAATCCTAGCATGATAAAGAAGATTCAAAGAGAGTGAGATGCCAGCTCCTTTCATTCAGTCAGTAGCTTCAAACATTTCTGGTATATGAAAAACATGTTTTTCAATGGCAAAAATCAAAGAATATTGTAAATGCACAAACAGTAATATCTCCACATTGCACAGTGCAATTCTGAAATTTGTAGCTTTTTCCTGTTAATCCTAGCATGATAAAGAAGATTCAAAGAGAGTGAGATGCCAGCTCCTTTCATTCAGTCAGTAGCTTCAAACATTTCTGGTATATGAAAAACATGTTTTTCAATGGCAAAAATCAATGAATATTGTAAATGCACAAACAGTAATATCTCCACATTGCAAGGTGCAATTCTGAAATTTTTTGCTTTTTCCTGTTAATCCTAGCATGATAAAGAAGATTCAAAGAGAGTGAGATGCCAGCTCCTTTCATTCAGTCAGTAGCTTCAAACATTTCTGGTATATGAAAAACATGTTTTTCAATGGCAAAAATCAATGAATATTGTAAATGCACAAACAGTAATATCTCCACATTGCAAGGTGCAATTCTGAAATTTTTTGCTTTTTCCTACTAATCCTAGCATGATAAAGAAGATTCAAAGAGAGTGAGATGCCAGCTCCTTTCATTCAGTCAGTAGCTTCAAACATTTCTGGTATATGAAAAACATGTTTTTCAATGGCAAAAATCAATGAATATTGTAAATGCACAAACAGTAATATCTCCACATTGCAAGGTGCAATTCTGAAATTTTTAGCTTTTTCCTGCTAATCCTAGCATGATAAAGAAGATTCAAAGAGAGTGAGATGCCAGCTCCTTTCATTCAGTCAGTAGCTTCAAACATTTCTGGTATATGAAAAATGTTTTTCAATGGCAAAAATCAATGAATATTGTAAATGCACAAACAGTAATATCTCCACATTGCACGGTGCAATTCTGAAATTTTTAGCTTTTTCCTGTTAATCCTAGCATGATAAAGAAGATTCAAAGAGAGTGAGATGCCAGCTCCTTTCATTCAGTCAGTAGCTTCAAACATTTCTGGTATATGAAAAACATGTTTTTCAATGGCAAAAATCAATGAATATTGTAAATGCACAAACAGTAATATCTCCACATTGCACGGTGCAATTCTGAAATTTTTAGCTTTTTCCTGTTAATCCTAGCATGATAAAGAAGATTCAAAGAGAGTGAGATGCCAGCTGCTTTCATTCAGTCAGTAGCTTCAAACATTTCTGGTATATGAAAAACATGTTTTTCAATGGCAAAAATCAATGAATATTGTAAATGCACAAACAGTAATATCTCCACATTGCAAGGTGCAATTCTGAAATTTTTTGCTTTTTCCTGTTAATCCTAGCATGATAAAGAAGATTCAAAGAGAGTGAGATGCCAGCTCCTTTCATTCAGTCAGTAGCTTCAAACATTTCTGGTATATGAAAAACATGTTTTTCAATGGCAAAAATCAATGAATATTGTAAATGCACAAACAGTTATATCTCCACATTGCAAGGTGCAATTCTGAAATTTTTTGCTTTTTCCTGCTAATCCTAGCATGATAAAGAAGATTCAAAGAGAGTGAGATGCCAGCTCCTTTCATTCAGTCAGTAGCTTCAAACATTTCTGGTATATGAAAAACATTTTTCAATGGCAAAAATCAATGAATATTGTAAATGCACAAACAGTAATATCTCCACATTGCAAGGTGCAATTCTGAAATTTTTTGCTTTTTCCTGTTAATCCTAGCATGATAAAGAAGATTCAAAGAGAGTGAGATGCCAGCTCCTTTCATTCAGTCAGTAGCTTCAAACATTTCTGGTATATGAAAAACATGTTTTTCAATGGCAAAAATCAATGAATATTGTAAATGCACAAACAGTAATATCTCCGCATTGCAAGGTGCAATTCTAAAATTTTTTGCTTTTTCCTGCTAATCCTAGCATGATAAAGAAGATTCAAAGAGAGTGAGATGCCAGCTCCTTTCATTCAGTCAGTAGCTTCAAACATTTCTGGTATATGAAAAACATGTTTTTCAATGGCAAAAATCAATGAATATTGTAAATGCACAAACAGTAATATCTCCACATTGCACGGTGCAATTCTGAAATTTTTAGCTTTTTCCTGTTAATCCTAGCATGATAAAGAAGATTCAAAGAGAGTGAGATGCCAGCTCCTTTCATTCAGTCAGTAGCTTCAAACATTTCTGGTATATGAAAAACATGTTTTTCAATGGCAAAAATCAATGAATATTGTAAATGCACAAACAGTAATGTCTCCACATTGCACGGTGCAATTCTGAAATTTTTAGCTTTTTCCTGTTAATCCTAGCATGATAAAGAAGATTCAAAGAGAGTGAGATGCCAGCTCCTTTCATTCAGTCAGTAGCTTCAAACATTTCTGGTATATGAAAAACGTTTTTCAATGGCAAAAATCAATGAATATTGTAAATGCACAAACAGTAATATCTCCACATTGCAAGGTGCAATTCTGAAATTTTTTGCTTTTTCCTGTTAATCCTAGCATGATAAAGAAGATTCAAAGAGAGTGAGATGCCAGCTCCTTTCATTCAGTCAGTAGCTTCAAACACTTCTGGTATATGAAAAACATGTTTTTCAATGGCAAAAATCAATGAATATTGTAAATGCACAAACAGTAATATCTCCGCATTGCAAGGTGCAATTCTGAAATTTTTTGCTTTTTCCTGCTAATCCTAGCATGATAAAGAAGATTCAAAGAGAGTGAGATGCCAGCTCCTTTCATTCAGTCAGTAGCTTCAAACATTTCTGGTATATGAAAAACATGTTTTTCAATGGCAAAAATCAATGAATATTGTAAATGCACAAACAGTAATATCTCCACATTGCAAGGTGCAATTCTGAAATTTTTTGCTTTTTCCTGTTAATCCTAGCATGATAAAGAAGATTCAAAGAGAGTGAGATGCCAGCTCCTTTCATTCAGTCAGTAGCTTCAAACATTTCTGGTATATGAAAAACATGTTTTTCAATGGCAAAAATCAATGAATATTGTAAATGCACAAACAGTTATATCTCCACATTGCAAGGTGCAATTCTGAAATTTTTTGCTTTTTCCTGCTAATCCTAGCATGATAAAGAAGATTCAAAGAGAGTGAGATGCCAGCTCCTTTCATTCAGTCAGTAGCTTCAAACATTTCTGGTATATGAAAAACATGTTTTTCAATGGCAAAAATCAATGAATATTGTAAATGCACAAACAGTAATATCTCCACATTGCACGGTGCAATTCTGAAATTTTTAGCTTTTTCCTGTTAATCCTAGCATGATAAAGAAGATTCAAAGAGAGTGAGATGCCAGCTCCTTTCATTCAGTCAGTAGCTTCAAACATTTCTGGTATATGAAAAACATGTTTTTCAATGGCAAAAATCAATGAATATTGTAAATGCACAAACAGTAATATCTCCACATTGCAAGGTGCAATTCTGAAATTTTTTGCTTTTTCCTGTTAATCCTAGCATGATAAAGAAGATTCAAAGAGAGTGAGATGCCAGCTCCTTTCATTCAGTCAGTAGCTTCAAACATTTCTGGTATATGAAAAACATGTTTTTCAATGGCAAAAATCAATGAATATTGTAAATGCACAAACAGTAATATCTCCACATTGCACGGTGCAATTCTGAAATTTTTAGCTTTTTCCTGTTAATCCTAGCATGATAAAGAAGATTCAAAGAGAGTGAGATGCCAGCTCCTTTCATTCAGTCAGTAGCTTCAAACATTTCTGGTATATGAAAAACATGTTTTTCAATGGCAAAAATCAATGAATATTGTAAATGCACAAACAGTAATATCTCCACATTGCAAGGTGCAATTCTGAAATTTTTTGCTTTTTCCTGCTAATCCTAGTATGATAAAGAAGATTCAAAGAGAGTGAGATGCCAGCTCCTTTCATTCAGTCAGTAGCTTCAAACATTTCTGGTATATGAAAAACATGTTTTTCAATGGCAAAAATCAAAGAATATTGTAAATGCACAAACAGTAATATCTCCACATTGCACAGTGCAATTCTGAAATTTGTAGCTTTTTCCTGTTAATCCTAGCATGATAAAGAAGATTCAAAGAGAGTGAGATGCCAGCTCCTTTCATTCAGTCAGTAGCTTCAAACATTTCTGGTATATGAAAAACATGTTTTTCAATGGCAAAAATCAATGAATATTGTAAATGCACAAACAGTAATATCTCCACATTGCAAGGTGCAATTCTGAAATTTTTTGCTTTTTCCTGTTAATCCTAGCATGATAAAGAAGATTCAAAGAGAGTGAGATGCCAGCTCCTTTCATTCAGTCAGTAGCTTCAAACATTTCTGGTATATGAAAAACATGTTTTTCAATGGCAAAAATCAATGAATATTGTAAATGCACAAACAGTAATATCTCCACATTGCAAGGTGCAATTCTGAAATTTTTTGCTTTTTCCTACTAATCCTAGCATGATAAAGAAGATTCAAAGAGAGTGAGATGCCAGCTCCTTTCATTCAGTCAGTAGCTTCAAACATTTCTGGTATATGAAAAACATGTTTTTCAATGGCAAAAATCAATGAATATTGTAAATGCACAAACAGTAATATCTCCACATTGCAAGGTGCAATTCTGAAATTTTTTGCTTTTTCCTGCTAATCCTAGCATGATAAAGAAGATTCAAAGAGAGTGAGATGCCAGCTCCTTTCATTCAGTCAGTAGCTTCAAACATTTCTGGTATATGAAAAATGTTTTTCAATGGCAAAAATCAATGAATATTGTAAATGCACAAACAGTAATATCTCCACATTGCACGGTGCAATTCTGAAATTTTTAGCTTTTTCCTGTTAATCCTAGCATGATAAAGAAGATTCAAAGAGAGTGAGATGCCAGCTCCTTTCATTCAGTCAGTAGCTTCAAACATTTCTGGTATATGAAAAACATGTTTTTCAATGGCAAAAATCAATGAATATTGTAAATGCACAAACAGTAATATCTCCACATTGCACGGTGCAATTCTGAAATTTTTAGCTTTTTCCTGTTAATCCTAGCATGATAAAGAAGATTCAAAGAGAGTGAGATGCCAGCTCCTTTCATTCAGTCAGTAGCTTCAAACATTTCTGGTATATGAAAAACATGTTTTTCAATGGCAAAAATCAATGAATATTGTAAATGCACAAATAGTAATATCTCCACATTGCAAGGTGCAATTCTGAAATTTTTTGCTTTTTCCTGTTATTCCTAGCATGATAAAGAAGATTCAAAGAGAGTGAGATGCCAGCTCCTTTCATTCAGTCAGTAGCTTCAAACATTTCTGGTATATGAAAAACATGTTTTTCAATGGCAAAAATCAATGAATATTGTAAATGCACAAACAGTAATATCTCCACATTGCAAGGTGCAATTCTGAAATTTTTTGCTTTTTCCTGCTAATCCTAGCATGATAAAGAAGATTCAAAGAGAGTGAGATGCCAGCTCCTTTCATTCAGTCAGTAGCTTCAAACATTTCTGGTATATGAAAAACGTTTTTCAATGGCAAAAATCAATGAATATTGTAAATGCACAAACAGTAATATCTCCACATTGCACGGTGCAATTCTGAAATTTTTAGCTTTTTCCTGTTAATCCTAGCATGATAAAGAAGATTCAAAGAGAGTGAGATGCCAGCTCCTTTCATTCAGTCAGTAGCTTCAAACATTTCTGGTATATGAAAAACATGTTTTTCAATGGCAAAAATCAATGAATATTGTAAATGCACAAACAATATCTCCACATTGCAAGGTGCAATTCTGAAATTTTTTGCTTTTTCCTGCTAATCCTAGCATGATAAAGAAGATTCAAAGAGAGTGAGATGCCAGCTCCTTTCATTCAGTCAGTAGCTTCAAACATTTCTGGTATATGAAAAACATGTTTTTCAATGGCAAAAATCAATGAATATTGTAAATGCACAAACAGTAATATCTCCACATTGCACGGTGCAATTCTGAAATTTTTAGCTTTTTCCTGTTAATCCTAGCATGATAAAGAAGATTCAAAGAGAGTGAGATGCCAGCTCCTTTCATTCAGTCAGTAGCTTCAAACATTTCTGGTATATGAAAAACGTTTTTCAATGGCAAAAATCAATGAATATTGTAAATGCACAAACAGTAATATCTCCACATTGCAAGGTGCAATTCTGAAATTTTTTGCTTTTTCCTGTTAATCCTAGCATGATAAAGAAGATTCAAAGAGAGTGAGATGCCAGCTCCTTTCATTCAGTCAGTAGCTTCAAACATTTCTGGTATATGAAAAACATGTTTTTCAATGGCAAAAATCAATGAATATTGTAAATGCACAAACAGTAATATCTCCGCATTGCAAGGTGCAATTCTAAAATTTTTTGCTTTTTCCTGCTAATCCTAGCATGATAAAGAAGATTCAAAGAGAGTGAGATGCCAGCTCCTTTCATTCAGTCAGTAGCTTCAAACATTTCTGGTATATGAAAAACATGTTTTTCAATGGCAAAAATCAATGAATATTGTAAATGCACAAACAGTAATATCTCCACATTGCACGGTGCAATTCTGAAATTTTTAGCTTTTTCCTGTTAATCCTAGCATGATAAAGAAGATTCAGAGTGAGATGCCAGCTCGTTTCATTCAGTCAGTAGCTTCAAACATTTCTGGTATATGAAAAACATGTTTTTCAATGGCAAAAATCAATGAATATTGTAAATGCACAAACAGTAATATCTCCACATTGCACGGTGCAATTCTGAAATTTTTAGCTTTTTCCTGTTAATCCTAGCATGATAAAGAAGATTCAAAGAGAGTGAGATGCCAGCTCCTTTCATTCAGTCAGTAGCTTCAAACATTTCTGGTATATGAAAAACGTTTTTCAATGGCAAAAATCAATGAATATTGTAAATGCACAAACAGTAATATCTCCACATTGCAAGGTGCAATTCTGAAATTTTTTGCTTTTTCCTGTTAATCCTAGCATGATAAAGAAGATTCAAAGAGAGTGAGATGCCAGCTCCTTTCATTCAGTCAGTAGCTTCAAACATTTCTGGTATATGAAAAACATGTTTTTCAATGGCAAAAATCAATGAATATTGTAAATGCACAAACAGTAATATCTCCGCATTGCAAGGTGCAATTCTGAAATTTTTTGCTTTTTCCTGCTAATCCTAGCATGATAAAGAAGATTCAAAGAGAGTGAGATGCCAGCTCCTTTCATTCAGTCAGTAGCTTCAAACATTTCTGGTATATGAAAAACATGTTTTTCAATGGCAAAAATCAATGAATATTGTAAATGCACAAACAGTAATATCTCCACATTGCAAGGTGCAATTCTGAAATTTTTTGCTTTTTCCTGTTAATCCTAGCATGATAAAGAAGATTCAAAGAGAGTGAGATGCCAGCTCCTTTCATTCAGTCAGTAGCTTCAAACATTTCTGGTATATGAAAAACATGTTTTTCAATGGCAAAAATCAATGAATATTGTAAATGCACAAACAGTAATATCTCCACATTGCAAGGTGCAATTCTGAAATTTTTTGCTTTTTCCTGCTAATCCTAGCATGATAAAGAAGATTCAAAGAGAGTGAGATGCCAGCTCCTTTCATTCAGTCAGTAGCTTCAAACATTTCTGGTATATGAAAAACGTTTTTCAATGGCAAAAATCAATGAATATTGTAAATGCACAAACAGTAATATCTCCACATTGCACGGTGCAATTCTGAAATTTTTAGCTTTTTCCTGTTAATCCTAGCATGATAAAGAAGATTCAAAGAGAGTGAGATGCCAGCTCCTTTCATTCAGTCAGTAGCTTCAAACATTTCTGGTATATGAAAAACATGTTTTTCAATGGCAAAAATCAATGAATATTGTAAATGCACAAACAGTAATATCTCCACATTGCAAGGTGCAATTCTGAAATTTTTTGCTTTTTCCTGCTAATCCTAGCATGATAAAGAAGATTCAAAGAGAGTGAGATGCCAGCTCCTTTCATTCAGTCAGTAGCTTCAAACATTTCTGGTATATGAAAAACATGTTTTTCAATGGCAAAAATCAATGAATATTGTAAATGCACAAACAGTAATATCTCCACATTGCACGGTGCAATTCTGAAATTTTTAGCTTTTTCCTGTTAATCCTAGCATGATAAAGAAGATTCAAAGAGAGTGAGATGCCAGCTCCTTTCATTCAGTCAGTAGCTTCAAACATTTCTGGTATATGAAAAACGTTTTTCAATGGCAAAAATCAATGAATATTGTAAATGCACAAACAGTAATATCTCCACATTGCACGGTGCAATTCTGAAATTTTTAGCTTTTTCCTGTTAATCCTAGCATGATAAAGAAGATTCAAAGAGAGTGAGATGCCAGCTCCTTTCATTCAGTCAGTAGCTTCAAACATTTCTGGTATATGAAAAACATGTTTTTCAATGGCAAAAATCAATGAATATTGTAAATGCACAAACAGTAATATCTCCACATTGCAAGGTGCAATTCTGAAATTTTTTGCTTTTTCCTGTTAATCCTAGCATGATAAAGAAGATTCAAAGAGAGTGAGATGCCAGCTCCTTTCATTCAGTCAGTAGCTTCAAACATTTCTGGTATATGAAAAACATGTTTTTCAATGGCAAAAATCAATGAATATTGTAAATGCACAAACAGTAATATCTCCACATTGCACGGTGCAATTCTGAAATTTTTAGCTTTTTCCTGTTAATCCTAGCATGATAAAGAAGATTCAAAGAGAGTGAGATGCCAGCTCCTTTCATTCAGTCAGTAGCTTCAAACATTTCTGGTATATGAAAAACATGTTTTTCAATGGCAAAAATCAATGAATATTGTAAATGCACAAACAGTAATATCTCCACATTGCAAGGTGCAATTCTGAAATTTTTTGCTTTTTCCTGCTAATCCTAGCATGATAAAGAAGATTCAAAGAGAGTGAGATGCCAGCTCCTTTCATTCAGTCAGTAGCTTCAAACATTTCTGGTATATGAAAAACATGTTTTTCAATGGCAAAAATCAAAGAATATTGTAAATGCACAAACAGTAATATCTCCACATTGCACAGTGCAATTCTGAAATTTTGTAGCTTTTTCCTGTTAATCCTAGCATGATAAAGAAGATTCAAAGAGAGTGAGATGCCAGCTCCTTTCATTCAGTCAGTAGCTTCAAACATTTCTGGTATATGAAAAACATGTTTTTCAATGGCAAAAATCAATGAATATTGTAAATGCACAAACAGTAATATCTCCACATTGCAAGGTGCAATTCTGAAATTTTTTGCTTTTTCCTGTTAATCCTAGCATGATAAAGAAGATTCAAAGAGAGTGAGATGCCAGCTCCTTTCATTCAGTCAGTAGCTTCAAACATTTCTGGTATATGAAAAACATGTTTTTCAATGGCAAAAATCAATGAATATTGTAAATGCACAAACAGTAATATCTCCACATTGCAAGGTGCAATTCTGAAATTTTTTGCTTTTTCCTACTAATCCTAGCATGATAAAGAAGATTCAAAGAGAGTGAGATGCCAGCTCCTTTCATTCAGTCAGTAGCTTCAAACATTTCTGGTATATAAAAAACATGTTTTTCAATGGCAAAAATCAATGAATATTGTAAATGCACAAACAGTAATATCTCCACATTGCAAGGTGCAATTCTGAAATTTTTTGCTTTTTCCTGCTAATCCTAGCATGATAAAGAAGATTCAAAGAGAGTGAGATGCCAGCTCCTTTCATTCAGTCAGTAGCTTCAAACATTTCTGGTATATGAAAAACATGTTTTTCAATGGCAAAAATCAATGAATATTGTAAATGCACAAACAGTAATATCTCCGCATTGCAAGGTGCAATTCTAAAATTTTTTGCTTTTTCCTGCTAATCCTAGCATGATAAAGAAGATTCAAAGAGAGTGAGATGCCAGCTCCTTTCATTCAGTCAGTAGCTTCAAACATTTCTGGTATATGAAAAACATGTTTTTCAATGGCAAAAATCAATGAATATTGTAAATGCACAAACAGTAATATCTCCACATTGCACGGTGCAATTCTGAAATTTTTAGCTTTTTCCTGTTAATCCTAGCATGATAAAGAAGATTCAGAGTGAGATGCCAGCTCCTTTCATTCAGTCAGTAGCTTCAAACATTTCTGGTATATGAAAAACATGTTTTTCAATGGCAAAAATCAATGAATATTGTAAATGCACAAACAGTAATATCTCCACATTGCACGGTGCAATTCTGAAATTTTTAGCTTTTTCCTGTTAATCCTAGCATGATAAAGAAGATTCAAAGAGAGTGAGATGCCAGCTCCTTTCATTCAGTCAGTAGCTTCAAACATTTCTGGTATATGAAAAACGTTTTTCAATGGCAAAAATCAATGAATATTGTAAATGCACAAACAGTAATATCTCCACATTGCAAGGTGCAATTCTGAAATTTTTTGCTTTTTCCTGTTAATCCTAGCATGATAAAGAAGATTCAAAGAGAGTGAGATGCCAGCTCCTTTCATTCAGTCAGTAGCTTCAAACATTTCTGGTATATGAAAAACATGTTTTTCAATGGCAAAAATCAATGAATATTGTAAATGCACAAACAGTAATATCTCCGCATTGCAAGGTGCAATTCTGAAATTTTTTGCTTTTTCCTGCTAATCCTAGCATGATAAAGAAGATTCAAAGAGAGTGAGATGCCAGCTCCTTTCATTCAGTCAGTAGCTTCAAACATTTCTGGTATATGAAAAACATGTTTTTCAATGGCAAAAATCAATGAATATTGTAAATGCACAAACAGTAATATCTCCACATTGCAAGGTGCAATTCTGAAATTTTTTGCTTTTTCCTGTTAATCCTAGCATGATAAAGAAGATTCAAAGAGAGTGAGATGCCAGCTCCTTTCATTCAGTCAGTAGCTTCAAACATTTCTGGTATATGAAAAACATGTTTTTCAATGGCAAAAATCAATGAATATTGTAAATGCACAAACAGTAATATCTCCACATTGCAAGGTGCAATTCTGAAATTTTTTGCTTTTTCCTGCTAATCCTAGCATGATAAAGAAGATTCAAAGAGAGTGAGATGCCAGCTCCTTTCATTCAGTCAGTAGCTTCAAACATTTCTGGTATATGAAAAACATGTTTTTCAATGGCAAAAATCAATGAATATTGTAAATGCACAAACAGTAATATCTCCACATTGCACGGTGCAATTCTGAAATTTTTAGCTTTTTCCTGTTAATCCTAGCATGATAAAGAAGATTCAGAGTGAGATGCCAGCTCGTTTCATTCAGTCAGTAGCTTCAAACATTTCTGGTATATGAAAAACATGTTTTTCAATGGCAAAAATCAATGAATATTGTAAATGCACAAACAGTAATATCTCCACATTGCACGGTGCAATTCTGAAATTTTTAGCTTTTTCCTGTTAATCCTAGCATGATAAAGAAGATTCAAAGAGAGTGAGATGCCAGCTCCTTTCATTCAGTCAGTAGCTTCAAACATTTCTGGTATATGAAAAACGTTTTTCAATGGCAAAAATCAATGAATATTGTAAATGCACAAACAGTAATATCTCCACATTGCAAGGTGCAATTCTGAAATTTTTTGCTTTTTCCTGTTAATCCTAGCATGATAAAGAAGATTCAAAGAGAGTGAGATGCCAGCTCCTTTCATTCAGTCAGTAGCTTCAAACATTTCTGGTATATGAAAAACATGTTTTTCAATGGCAAAAATCAATGAATATTGTAAATGCACAAACAGTAATATCTCCGCATTGCAAGGTGCAATTCTGAAATTTTTTGCTTTTTCCTGCTAATCCTAGCATGATAAAGAAGATTCAAAGAGAGTGAGATGCCAGCTCCTTTCATTCAGTCAGTAGCTTCAAACATTTCTGGTATATGAAAAACATGTTTTTCAATGGCAAAAATCAATGAATATTGTAAATGCACAAACAGTAATATCTCCACATTGCAAGGTGCAATTCTGAAATTTTTTGCTTTTTCCTGTTAATCCTAGCATGATAAAGAAGATTCAAAGAGAGTGAGATGCCAGCTCCTTTCATTCAGTCAGTAGCTTCAAACATTTCTGGTATATGAAAAACATGTTTTTCAATGGCAAAAATCAATGAATATTGTAAATGCACAAACAGTAATATCTCCACATTGCAAGGTGCAATTCTGAAATTTTTTGCTTTTTCCTGCTAATCCTAGCATGATAAAGAAGATTCAAAGAGAGTGAGATGCCAGCTCCTTTCATTCAGTCAGTAGCTTCAAACATTTCTGGTATATGAAAAACGTTTTTCAATGGCAAAAATCAATGAATATTGTAAATGCACAAACAGTAATATCTCCACATTGCACGGTGCAATTCTGAAATTTTTAGCTTTTTCCTGTTAATCCTAGCATGATAAAGAAGATTCAAAGAGAGTGAGATGCCAGCTCCTTTCATTCAGTCAGTAGCTTCAAACATTTCTGGTATATGAAAAACATGTTTTTCAATGGCAAAAATCAATGAATATTGTAAATGCACAAACAGTAATATCTCCACATTGCAAGGTGCAATTCTGAAATTTTTTGCTTTTTCCTGCTAATCCTAGCATGATAAAGAAGATTCAAAGAGAGTGAGATGCCAGCTCCTTTCATTCAGTCAGTAGCTTCAAACATTTCTGGTATATGAAAAACATGTTTTTCAATGGCAAAAATCAATGAATATTGTAAATGCACAAACAGTAATATCTCCACATTGCACGGTGCAATTCTGAAATTTTTAGCTTTTTCCTGTTAATCCTAGCATGATAAAGAAGATTCAAAGAGAGTGAGATGCCAGCTCCTTTCATTCAGTCAGTAGCTTCAAACATTTCTGGTATATGAAAAACGTTTTTCAATGGCAAAAATCAATGAATATTGTAAATGCACAAACAGTAATATCTCCACATTGCACGGTGCAATTCTGAAATTTTTAGCTTTTTCCTGTTAATCCTAGCATGATAAAGAAGATTCAAAGAGAGTGAGATGCCAGCTCCTTTCATTCAGTCAGTAGCTTCAAACATTTCTGGTATATGAAAAACATGTTTTTCAATGGCAAAAATCAATGAATATTGTAAATGCACAAACAGTAATATCTCCACATTGCAAGGTGCAATTCTGAAATTTTTTGCTTTTTCCTGTTAATCCTAGCATGATAAAGAAGATTCAAAGAGAGTGAGATGCCAGCTCCTTTCATTCAGTCAGTAGCTTCAAACATTTCTGGTATATGAAAAACATGTTTTTCAATGGCAAAAATCAATGAATATTGTAAATGCACAAACAGTAATATCTCCACATTGCACGGTGCAATTCTGAAATTTTTAGCTTTTTCCTGTTAATCCTAGCATGATAAAGAAGATTCAAAGAGAGTGAGATGCCAGCTCCTTTCATTCAGTCAGTAGCTTCAAACATTTCTGGTATATGAAAAACATGTTTTTCAATGGCAAAAATCAATGAATATTGTAAATGCACAAACAGTAATATCTCCACATTGCAAGGTGCAATTCTGAAATTTTTTGCTTTTTCCTGCTAATCCTAGCATGATAAAGAAGATTCAAAGAGAGTGAGATGCCAGCTCCTTTCATTCAGTCAGTAGCTTCAAACATTTCTGGTATATGAAAAACATGTTTTTCAATGGCAAAAATCAAAGAATATTGTAAATGCACAAACAGTAATATCTCCACATTGCACAGTGCAATTCTGAAATTTTGTAGCTTTTTCCTGTTAATCCTAGCATGATAAAGAAGATTCAAAGAGAGTGAGATGCCAGCTCCTTTCATTCAGTCAGTAGCTTCAAACATTTCTGGTATATGAAAAACATGTTTTTCAATGGCAAAAATCAATGAATATTGTAAATGCACAAACAGTAATATCTCCACATTGCAAGGTGCAATTCTGAAATTTTTTGCTTTTTCCTGTTAATCCTAGCATGATAAAGAAGATTCAAAGAGAGTGAGATGCCAGCTCCTTTCATTCAGTCAGTAGCTTCAAACATTTCTGGTATATGAAAAACATGTTTTTCAATGGCAAAAATCAATGAATATTGTAAATGCACAAACAGTAATATCTCCACATTGCAAGGTGCAATTCTGAAATTTTTTGCTTTTTCCTACTAATCCTAGCATGATAAAGAAGATTCAAAGAGAGTGAGATGCCAGCTCCTTTCATTCAGTCAGTAGCTTCAAACATTTCTGGTATATAAAAAACATGTTTTTCAATGGCAAAAATCAATGAATATTGTAAATGCACAAACAGTAATATCTCCACATTGCAAGGTGCAATTCTGAAATTTTTTGCTTTTTCCTGCTAATCCTAGCATGATAAAGAAGATTCAAAGAGAGTGAGATGCCAGCTCCTTTCATTCAGTCAGTAGCTTCAAACATTTCTGGTATATGAAAAACATGTTTTTCAATGGCAAAAATCAATGAATATTGTAAATGCACAAACAGTAATATCTCCGCATTGCAAGGTGCAATTCTAAAATTTTTTGCTTTTTCCTGCTAATCCTAGCATGATAAAGAAGATTCAAAGAGAGTGAGATGCCAGCTCCTTTCATTCAGTCAGTAGCTTCAAACATTTCTGGTATATGAAAAACATGTTTTTCAATGGCAAAAATCAATGAATATTGTAAATGCACAAACAGTAATATCTCCACATTGCACGGTGCAATTCTGAAATTTTTAGCTTTTTCCTGTTAATCCTAGCATGATAAAGAAGATTCAGAGTGAGATGCCAGCTCCTTTCATTCAGTCAGTAGCTTCAAACATTTCTGGTATATGAAAAACATGTTTTTCAATGGCAAAAATCAATGAATATTGTAAATGCACAAACAGTAATATCTCCACATTGCACGGTGCAATTCTGAAATTTTTAGCTTTTTCCTGTTAATCCTAGCATGATAAAGAAGATTCAAAGAGAGTGAGATGCCAGCTCCTTTCATTCAGTCAGTAGCTTCAAACATTTCTGGTATATGAAAAACGTTTTTCAATGGCAAAAATCAATGAATATTGTAAATGCACAAACAGTAATATCTCCACATTGCAAGGTGCAATTCTGAAATTTTTTGCTTTTTCCTGTTAATCCTAGCATGATAAAGAAGATTCAAAGAGAGTGAGATGCCAGCTCCTTTCATTCAGTCAGTAGCTTCAAACATTTCTGGTATATGAAAAACATGTTTTTCAATGGCAAAAATCAATGAATATTGTAAATGCACAAACAGTAATATCTCCGCATTGCAAGGTGCAATTCTGAAATTTTTTGCTTTTTCCTGCTAATCCTAGCATGATAAAGAAGATTCAAAGAGAGTGAGATGCCAGCTCCTTTCATTCAGTCAGTAGCTTCAAACATTTCTGGTATATGAAAAACATGTTTTTCAATGGCAAAAATCAATGAATATTGTAAATGCACAAACAGTAATATCTCCACATTGCAAGGTGCAATTCTGAAATTTTTTGCTTTTTCCTGTTAATCCTAGCATGATAAAGAAGATTCAAAGAGAGTGAGATGCCAGCTCCTTTCATTCAGTCAGTAGCTTCAAACATTTCTGGTATATGAAAAACATGTTTTTCAATGGCAAAAATCAATGAATATTGTAAATGCACAAACAGTAATATCTCCACATTGCAAGGTGCAATTCTGAAATTTTTTGCTTTTTCCTGCTAATCCTAGCATGATAAAGAAGATTCAAAGAGAGTGAGATGCCAGCTCCTTTCATTCAGTCAGTAGCTTCAAACATTTCTGGTATATGAAAAACGTTTTTCAATGGCAAAAATCAATGAATATTGTAAATGCACAAACAGTAATATCTCCACATTGCACGGTGCAATTCTGAAATTTTTAGCTTTTTCCTGTTAATCCTAGCATGATAAAGAAGATTCAAAGAGAGTGAGATGCCAGCTCCTTTCATTCAGTCAGTAGCTTCAAACATTTCTGGTATAT